>NC_068359.1:76396761-76478353 GCF_020536995.1 Dreissena polymorpha
ATGTGCAAAGAAAAATACCCTCTTCTTCGAAGGGTGGCATAATATATATTGGCTTGGACAACAGAAAATTGTACTAGAATATATAGTCTACAGTTGGGTCATGTCTTTATCATCAATAGGTGGGCCTTTATTATATGATAATAGAAATACCAAAGGAAATGTTTTGTTTTCCAAAAGCACTTCTAAACGTGTTTTTTTATGCTTTTCGGTATAAGGTATGAGATGTACACAAAATAACAACACACATATCCCCCACTAAAATATGTTATAAGACCTGCTTACAATTTAAATCAGAAAATCTTCATACTTGCAAGTACGTTATTTATCCTTTAAATCATTAAAATAACTCAGAAACAGAAATGTCTAATTGAGCATATAAACTATTTCATAAGGTGTCCAATCTAAAGGTATTCCTATACTCCTTTTTTTTTTAATGGGCTACCATAACAATGACTCTGTTATGGACCACTTTCATAATACAAATGAACAGTGGCCAATGATCTATCATGGGTATAAATAACTATTTTACCTTCTTGATGGCCATCTTCGTCTTCAATTGGAAGAGGTAAATCTGTAAAAAATGATTTTTTATTTTAGAAATAACTATTTAGAAAAAATAACCAGAAGTCACTCTTGATACGACAGTAAATATTTTCAATACTTCAAGGTTGTTAAAAAGTATTTTGTTGCATTAGCATTTCTTTAAGAGGATAAACAATTTTCAAGGCACATAAAATAGGTTTGCCTATTTTTACCACGTAAATTTTAGACTTATTGAATTAACGTGGCCAAAACAAGGGCCCCCGCCTTTCAAACAATGTTTTACATCGTTTGTCTGTTCTCAAGCGCTCTGTTTTGTTCTGAAGAATGATCATTCAGTCGAATTTACTGACAGCCATAGGAGAGAAAGTAACAAAAATTCTCCATCCCAATTCAGTAAAATGAATTATATTAATAAAATTCTTATAATCAAACCTTCTACTACTATGTCCTTCATCTGCCTTCCCTTCCACTCATTGACTTTACCATTTTCAACAGCATACAACATCAGGGCAACCTATAAAATTTCAAGAAGACCATAATATTCCAGTGTCAACAATACTTCCATCATAACAACAGTAGCAATCCATAGTTCCCTGACCTCACTTTTTATTTCAATATCAATATAATTGAACACAAACGTTGCCATATGCTATTTTGTTGACAGCTTGTGAAAGTCTGCACAGTACCATATTTGTAAATTACACAGCCCTACAAATAATATAATCTCAATTATCTGCCACAACACTTAAAGAAACTAGAGCTTTGTCACAGACGTGACCTATACCCCCACGTGCCCCATCCACACAAGAGAATCTAATTAATGGCTATTTTTAAGAATTATTATGCCATTATCATTTATGGCCATTTTGACCTTTGAACTTAAAGCATGACCTTGACCTTGGAGATATCGACATAATTCTTTCCTGCCACACACCATCCATAACGGTGAACACATGATTTTAAAATCTCACAATGAACAACATAGTTATGGCCTTCTTTTACCTTTGAACAAAGTGTGACCTTGACCTTCGAGATATTGACGTAACTCTTTCACGTGACACACAAGTCATATGACAGTGAACAAATGTGCCAATGATTTTTAAATCTCACAATGAACTACATAGTTATGGCCCAGAAAAGCTCATTTATGGCCATTTTTGACATTTGAACTCAAAGTGTGACCTTGACCTTGGAGATATCGACGTAATTCTTTCGCACAACACACCTTCCAATGATGGTGAAATGTTCCAACTGATTTTAAAATCTCAAAAGAACAACACAGTTATTGCCCGGACAAGATGAAATTCTTTGCGCGACACACCCTCCAATGATGGTTAACAAATGTTCCAAATGATTTTAAAATCTCACAATGAATGACAAAAGTTATGGCCCGGACAAGCATTTTACCCTTGAACTCCAAAAGTGACCTTGATCTAAGTTCTTGGAGATATCGACGCAATTCTTTCGCGCGACACACGGTCCCATGATGGTGAACAAATCAAAACCAAGTCAATTAAAAATCTAACAATAAATGAAATAGTTATGGTCCAGACAAACTTTGTGTTTAAAAGCACTAAGTGACCTTGTGACCTAGTTTTTTTACCAGGCATGACCCATATTCAAACTTGACCTAGACATCATCTAGATACAACTTGTGACCAAGTTTGGTGAAGATCGGATGAAATTTCGGGACAGACCGACAAAGTGACTTTTATATAGCCCCCATTACACATAGGTAAGTGGGTATAATTACGCTTTATATTAATGCTAGCTTGTGTGATGTACTGCCTTTAGATATTGCATTTTTTGATACCATTTCGGTAAAAGAACTTAATTAATGAAAAGCTGGTCAGTGACCAAAATTCCCATTGAATAAATGAAGAAAGCCACAATAATATAAAATAGTCAACAATGGCAACAAATTAGCAGACAACACTAAACAGTATGACAATGAGGGCTAAATAGACAAAACAACAATAACATGAACTGGAGAGTTTCCACCTTGGCATGGACATTGGTTGTAGCACAAAACACACTCACAACAAGAGATGTGTTTGTAAGAAACACAATGCCCCTACTGTGCCGCTTTTTTTATTTGACCTTTGACCTTGAAGGATGACATTGACCTTTCACCACTCAAAATGTGCAGGTCCATGAGATACGCATGTAATCCAAATATCAAGTTGCTGTTTTCAATATTTCAAAAGTTATGATCAAACGTTTAAGTTTTGGTAAAAGTTTTGTACACACACACACACCTTGACACGCACACACATACAAAGAAAGACAAGCCAAAAACAATATACCCCCGTTCATTCGATCCAGGGGGCATAAAAAGCCATTAATGCAAAGCATACTAGTCAAAGTCAACATCAGATATGGTCTTACTGTGGCTGCCTGTTAAATTATTCTTTCTTTTAGCCCTCTTAGTTACAATATAGCATTTAGTTTTTCAAATATCTGTGTATGGAAAATTTAAAGATTTTTATTAATGAAATATATACCTTTGAGAGTTCCATGGTACTGGAAGACAACTGATAATATTCCTTGTGGGTCTTCACATCATGTCCCAGATGCTTTGCAAGCAATTTTAGTTCACCATGAGTCATGTCAAGAATCTATAAAGCATGTTAATTCTTGATTATATTCACAAATATGCAGTCATCATTCCAGTTTGCTGCCAATTTAACAAATTTGTTTGCATCTTCTACAGAAAAGATGTACACAAGAAAGCTTTTATCTGTATAGTTGTAGTCATTATGGTGCTCCAAATTCTTGTAATCACACCATGCATTTACAGAGTCAAAAATTTTGTAATGTTTAATTCTGAAAAAGCCAACACGTGGTTTGGTATTTACATGATCCGCCATTTTGAAAATAGCTACTTCCTGTATATATGCCAAAATTTATGTTAAATATAACAATTGGGTCTAACAATTTAAAATCAATTATTGGGTTCTCACAGATAACCATTTTCTGTCATACAAAAGCTGCCAAAATCAAAGGTCTCCATAAAGTTTTTATTATAATTTATTCACAAATTGATGGCAAGCAAATTCAACATAATTACTTATTTCTGTATAAAAGCCGAAGTATACATGTATGTATGTATGCCATTAAACTGGAAGAGAATGTAGTATAATTGCTGAAAGTCTAAATAAATATTGTGCCATAATAAAGAAACCTTCAGGTCACAATATCTCATCTGTACAGGGATATGAAACAAAGACCATAATTCTTAATGGCTTAAGCAATCCCATATTTGCACAACTAGACTTTAGAAGTAATTGTGAACGATTGTACCAGTTTGTAAAATAAAAAATACATACATATAAAACAACACAACAATTTCTTGATTTAACAGCAAAGTTTAATATAAAATAACAAATCTATGTATCAAAGACTAAAGTAAACAAAAGGACTGCAATGGTCGCTCAAGGTATATTGACAGCAAGTAAGAAATGCTGAACCAATGATTGGCAAATCGCCATGACAAAGTAACCTTGGAACTTTTGAAGAATGTCTTATATGGTACCAGACAATATTTCTTACAATACTTCTTATATGAGACTCAACAGTATTTCTTATATGGGACCCAACAATATTACTTATATGAGACCCGAAAATTAGTGTAAACATGTTTATTTCTTATATGGGACCCTACGATGTTTATTACTTGTAAGAGGCCCAACAGATAATAGAAATACCATGGGTCAGACTGGCTGGCTCTTCACTTGGCTCCCTCCTATCATGGGTCAGACTGGCTGGCTCTTCACTTGGCTCCCTCCTATCATGGGTCAGACTGCCTGGCTCTTCACTGTCAGCAGTTGACATGGACTCTGAAAGAACCAAAGTGAAACCTGTAGATTGCATATGATCAGCACAGTCAACACTGGCATGTTGTATCATGAGAGGCTCTGACTCCTGTATAGATTCTAGACTGTGGGTGTCTTCAACAGTTGCCTCAATGACTGTAAACATATAATGTCAACAGTGGGGTCTTGTATGTCTATTATCCATTGGTGGGTCTTGCTGAAATCTATAGAAAATATATATTGGCTTGGATAACAGAAGGTTTTGCTATTATGTTTACGTGACATGGTTCAGAAAAAAGGCCATATGAATGTGACAAAAATAAATTGAGTTTTTAAAATGTTCTTAAAGTTCGTTCTTTTCCTATTCAGATAATGTACACGTTTTATATGATCAAATGAAAACTTGTTCAAACCTATAATTTTGAAGAGATGCTGTGTGAACTCTAAAAATGTTTTTATATCAATGCAACTATTTTGACGATATAATTTTGCAAGAAGTTTTGTCCGTTGTTTACTACTATACATGTAATATGGCCAATTTGTATTGTTACACGTTCTAAATTAAATGAATTAGCATAGTGATTAAATTTGTGTGATGTTTGTCTAAAATAATTTTTAAACGTCGGAAAATAATGCATATCTTCACAACGTCATTTCTCCGTTATTTGACGTTCACACAAAAGGGGCCTTTTTCAGAAACGCGCCACATATATATAAGTATATAGTCAACAGTTGGGCCTTGATATTATTATCCATTGGTGGGTCTTACTGAAATCTACAGAAAAGTATATTGGACATTACAACTGAAGTTTTGCTGTTATGTATATCATAAGTTATAGTTTTTGTTTACAGTGTATATTGGTTCCTCTACCCAAACAGTGCACGTATGACCAAGAAAAATTTGACGAGGAGTAATATGTGCACTGGAGGGGTAGAGGAACCCATATACACTGTGACAAAAACTTATAAACAATTTTATAATACTTCAAATTCTTTAAAACAGCCAAAAAATCCTTCATTTAACGGACAAAAATCCCTTTTTGCCATTCAAGATGTTAAAGACAATATCCACATGCCGCAACCCTTAATATGATGAGTAATAGAAGGGTGTCGTTTTTACGTACATATTATACGTGTATAAAAATGTATAACAACGGCAAATGCATTTCTGCAAAATATTTGAATGTCTGTGAACATGCCATAATTAGCTTTATGTTGTATTGTGTCATTGTATTCGTTGTGGATTCAGGGCTTTTTTTCCTTCTTTGCGATTGGCCATGGACGGACATTTCACAATTTTGACACGGCCAATTCACAATCCTTTCATGTCCGTGAATATTTACAAAAACGGCCGTTTTAAATCGTGAAAAACGGACTGTTCGTGCTCAAAACTGTAAAAAGAAGAAGAAGAAGATGTTTAAAGAAAAAGTTAACGCACGCATGGACACACGACGGACACAGGACCATGACATAAGCCCCGCTGGCCAGATGGAGCTAAAAATAAATATATATTTTTTTTTAGGTGGAATTTTTTTGACCAGAAAGGGGAAACAAACAGCCTAGTTCGGCGTCTGTTATAGAAGGTAAAAAACCCGTTTCTAAAATGGGACCCAGCAATACTTCTTATAGGACCCAACAATATTTCTTATATGGTACCTGACAATATTTCTTACAATGCTTATTATACATGGGACCCAACAATGTTTCGTATATGGGACCCAACAATACTTCTAATATAGGACCCAACAATATTTCTTATAATACTTCTTATATGGGACTCAACAGTATTTCTTATATGGGACCCAACAATATTACTTATATGAGACCCGAAAATTAGTGTAAACATGTTTATTTCTTATATGGGACCCTACGATGTTTATTACTTGTAAGAGGCCCAACAATTCTTATTACATGTATTTAGGCAGAAATATTGCAATAATAAAGCTTCAAACAAGGATACATCGTAAACAACCTAATAAATAAATATTCTGCCCATTGGGAATTGGCAAAAATGACTTCGCAAACTGGAAATCTGAAATTGGAAATTCTGCAATCTGGTACAAAGATGGCGAAGATCACAGCTTAATTGCTTTATTCGTCCATTTAACAGATTTTAATGGCATAGAGGTTAAACGACTTTCGACAGCTCATTGGTGTTAATCTGTTGTGTAATGTCAATAAAGGTGTGAAAAACTCGCAAGTCATGTTTATAACATGTATTCCCTATCAGAGCAGTATGTGTAAGAAAAATAAATGAAATAATCCAGGCAATTTGTTTCATGCTTATGCAGTGCAACTGTTAACAGATATTCACTTTCATTTTAACCCATTATCAGAAAGTACCACTCAAAATGTGCAGCTCCATGAAAAACACATACATGCCAAATATGAAGTAGCTTTCTTCAATATAGCAAAAGTGATTGCAAAATGTTAAAGTTGGCAGAAACAGACCAACAGGGGAAAATCCATATGTCCCCCACTATAGTGAATGGGAACATAAAAAATAAAATGGGCTGGGTGGTGGTGGGGGGGGGGGGAGGGGGGTATAGTGTAAGGGTGTGGTGGTCATTTATAAGGTGGGGGGAGTCTATTGTGGTATGTCAGTTAAGAGTTGTTTTGTCAAATTATCAGTTAAATCTAATCATAAATAAAGATGTTATGGCAATTTTAGCAAAATTAAATAATTTGACCTTGAGAGTCAAGGTCATTCAAAGGTCAAGGTAAAATTCAACTTGCCAGGTACAGTACCCTCATGATAGCATGAAAGTATTTGAAGTTTAGAATCAATAACCTTGATACTTTAGAAGTAAAATGGATCTAAACACAAAATTCACATAACCAAATCTTCAATTTTCTAAGTATAAAGGGCCCATAATTCCGTCAGAATGCCAGTCAGAGTTGCATGACTTTGCCTGCACAGTCCCCTTATGATAGTTAATAAGTGTTGCAAGTATGAAAGCAATAGCTTTGATACTTACGGAATAAAGTGGACCTAAACACAAAACTTAACCAAATTTTCAATTTTCTAAGTATAAAAAGGGCACATAATTCTGTCAAAATGCACGCCAGAGTTATCTAACTTTGCCTGCCCAGTCCCCTCTTGATAGTTAGTAAGTGTACCAAGTTTGAATGCAAAAGCATTGATACTTAATGAGTAAAGTGGACCTAAATCAGGGGGTTTTCAGCACTGTCTGCGCCTCCGGAAAACGGAGGCACTCCCAAAGCAAACGGACCCGATCCCAAACCAAAATATTTAAAAAAAGTCCCAACTTCCAAAAAAAAAATTTTTTTTTTCTTTAAAGAATGAAGTGTCTTATAACTTGTGTGACTAACCAGTGTTTGTTTTGGTAAAAAATATCTGCTATAAGGTTTTGACTGTTCAGTTCTTATCTCAGAGTGTAACTGTAACTAATAAACAAAAATGCAGTACTTGAATAAACGTTGAACACGCCCAATATTGCATCTGTTTATATAAAGAAGACAAAATAACAAATAAAAACAAATTTATTTGTTAAACTACTGAATTATTTAAGCATGATATATTCACTATTTTTTCCCAAATGAGCTGTTTAATCGAAGCAAAATTTCCCCAAATGGCCAATTGTGTCGATAAAAAATTCCCAATTTGGTCAGACTCCTTTTCCCAAAATAGACAGAAAAACCCCTGTAAATGCAAAACTTAATCGGACGCCTACGCCAAGGTGATGACAATAGCTCATAATTTTTTTTCAAAAAATAGATGAGCTAAAAATGAAAAGATGCAAACTAACATGAAAATTAAATCTTAACAAGCAGGCTGTAATGATACCTTTGAATTTGATTTTGCCATTCACTGGATAATTCAAGTATCATATACATGTTTGCCCTAGGTGGCAGACCATTTAAAGCGGGTATATACGATCTTGTCAAATATTTATTAATTAATATAAAATGTGCAAAAAACTTATTATACATATATTTCAAAATAAACTAAAATACAAGTAAAGAAGAGCATTTGTCGGAAAATGCGAAATAAGCAGAATATTTAAAATTGAAATCGAAAAAGCCTGTACAGCCGAATTCGCCAGCATGTATATCATGCATGTAAGATGTGAATCTAAATTTAGTTTAACGGTTCATTTTAAATTCCTGCAGCGATATTGATTCATACGACACACGAACACTTACTTAAAAGACGAATGCATCGGTTATTGTAGGAAAATATGTACGAATTATCTTCGTCACAATCAGCTTGGTGCGCAAGTTTGCATTTGCTGCATTTTATGAAATTCGTCTTAAATGTATCATTTTTCTTGCATATTGCGTGTTATTATAGCATATTTGTTTCAATATATTACAATTTAACGCATTTAAAAATCGAATATACCCGCTTAAAGTTATGTTGCTTTTTTCCTAAGAGATGTACATGAATATGTGTGCCAACTATCATTTGCATACTTTTGACAGTATTGAAATTATCATAACTATTTATCAGCCTTGAAAAAAACTGACAACCATGATGCGAAGTTGGCCATAAAAACTTATTTTCTTTGAACGTTCTGCTAAATTGTATTTCACAAGATTGGCTTACTCAATAATTAGACAATTTAAACAAGAATATTTACCTACTTACTTCCCAATATTACCATTCAAAGTATCATTACATCCATTAAAAACTGTGAACTAAACATACCATTGGCTTTCTTTTCCTACAAATTATTGCAAAAGTAACTTAATATTGATTTTATAAAAGGTACCAGATAACACAAGACTAAACAAAAGGTCCAACAAGATGTGTTTGTGAAACACAATGTCCCCCTATATGACGTTTGACCTTGAAGGATGACCTTGACCCTTCACCACTCAAAATGTGCAGCTTCATGAGATACACATGCATGCCAAATATGAAGTTGCTATCTTCAATATAGCAAAAGTTATTGCAAAATGTAAAAGTTGGCGCAAACCAACCAGCAGACCAACCAACCAACCAACAGACCAACAGACAGGGCAAAAACAATATGTCCCCCACTACTATAGTGGGGGACATAAAAAAGCCCAATATTGCTCAACAGCTATAATAAAGATTGCTGAACTCTTATTGATTTGTGGGGTTGATTAACTTGGAACATAAGATGAATCTGATAGCTCATTAATTTTTGTAAAAGATGTGATCTCCAAGGAAGGAGCAAATTTTAACCAAAGGGGCATTATTTAAACAATCCTGATAGTGGACCAATTAGAGACGCTAGATACCAAATACAAATGTATAAATGCTCTTTCCTTTTTGTTACAGGGAAAAAATAAGAATGTGGCGTCTCATCAGGATCCAAACTGTTTGCTATTCTAATAATATTCTATGAAAAAAACTCGAAGAAAATGCTAATTTTTGAAATTCAGCAGATGAATTAGAGCAGGAGACACATTTCCCAGCATGCAAAGGGTTAACAGCTGTTTTTGAGGATACAATTATGTTAGCGAAAAGCCATAAGCTGTTTGATGACAAAAGTTATGTTAGTAGTTTGACATCCATTCATGTGTGCTTCTTCATGATAATGGCATCATCTATTTATTAAATATGATGTATATGATATAACTAACCTTCCATGGTAGATCAGACACACTATAGTCATAAAGAAGCTCCTCTCCTGTCTGAATGTCTCTTTGAGCAAATAAGCATAGGTATGGTTTTTGTGTGTTCATTTTCAGCACAAAATAATTGTAGATGTCACTATCTATTAATGTAGGAAAGTCCATTAAGTCACTACTCAAAAATACGTAATAGCCAATATGGCGGCGCCCTTATTATCGATTCTGGGATTGTCTATATTGCGGAGGATACTGGCAGTGGTCAATGTATAGTGATTGAGCATGCCTGTATTTACGTCATCGTCCAAGATGGTGGCAAGCAGAAAAGAAATTACGATGAACGGCAAAATGATAAATAACATTCGAATTAACAACGGATACCATATGGTTATAAGGAAATAATTTAATGGGTGTGTCAATTAACCCTCAAGACTAATTTTGAGATTAAAACAACACATATTTAGTAGAAATCTGCACAGTGAATGTGTGTCACTGAAACCAGTGTTAGAAAATTGCAGTTCAGTCTACTAGCAATACATTTTAATTATATGGGTCTCAACATTAGTCATTAAGTGTAAACATGTCTACTTCTAATAAAGGGCCAGGCCCAACAATTTTCATTACTTATATGGATACCTAAAGTGTTAATTATACATTTAATGTTAATTAAATTATAAGGGACCCTAGAATGTCAACTTGTATCTTTTATGTTGGACCCAACGATGCTTTTTACGTATATGGGACCCAACAATGTTTCTTATATGAGATCAAACAATATTTCTTACAATACTTTTTATATATGGGACCCAACAATGTTTCTTATATGGGACCCAACAATACTTCTTATATAGGACCCAACAATATTTCTTATATAATATGGTACCTGACAATATTTCTTGCAAAATTTCTTAAATATGGGACCCAACAATGTTTCTTATACGGGACCCAACAATACTTCTTATATAGGACCCAGCAATATTTCTTATATGGTACCTGACAATATACCTTATATGGGACCCCACAATATTACTTATATGGGACCCAACAGTATTTCATATATGAGACTCAACAATATGACTTATATGAAATCTGAAAATTAGTGTCAACATGTTTATTTCTTATATGGGACCCTACAATTTTTATAACTGATAAGAGGCCCAACAATGTTTATAACATGTATTTTGGCAGAGGAAGAAGTATTGCAATATTGCAATATCATCTGTTTACCACCACTGTTTCCCTTTGAAAGAAAGGAAGTATCTGAAGAGAAGGGGAATGGGAAGCTTGGTATTAGTTTATAGCCGTGTGGATACATAATTATGGCTGAATGTTACTGCTTCTGTTACTGATTATCATAAAAGCTTTAAAGCAACAATCAATATTCCATTAAAAATTTCCTCTGTATTTTGGCAAAGAAATATTAATCTTAGTCTTTTACAGATGACACAGAGGGAAAGTTTTGAAAAAAAATCGGTTAAAAAATAATACAATATAAAGAAGTGAAACTCCAGCTGCTGGAGCAGTATTGAATTTTCATTAAAAACAATTAGTAGGTCCTTTATTTAAGGCAAGTGACCGATTGCCCAAACAGTACAAAACAGCACAATACAGCACAATACAAACCAACATAAACACAAAATATGAATAAAGCTGGGGTCACCGCCTTGGAACGGTCAATGCAAAGCATTGGGGGTTTAAACCTGGTTATAGAGCGCTCAACCTCACACTTGGCCCAGCAATATTCATAATACATTTAAGTGTAAATAAAATTTAACGTCATAGCATTGTTACTCAAGTTAAACAATAATAAAAGGGAATTAAAACGCATTCAATTTAATTGCTATTTAATTACTCAATTGCATTGAAGATACAAGAGTAACAGAATTACAACTTTTTGACGAACGATCAAATAAAACTATTAACAATTGTCAACTACATTCCTTCTTTATAGAAAAGATTTGAGAATACAGAATCATAGAGTTAATATCTCAGATAATCATCGCGCAAATACAGGAAGAAGCAGCAATAATGGGTGTAAAAATTCCATATTACATAGCTTGGTTGTTTATGTGACTGCTAAACAAATTACAAGGCATTTTTCCTGAACAATTCCAGGGAACAGTTAAGCATTTGAAACTTGAAATGTTTTATTTTATTCATAAACCCATGTGGGACAGACAGACACAGTGATTGCAGTATAGCTCCAATCACTTGTGGTAGGGGAAAGCCATATAAAAAGCTACAGCTTTTAAGTGGAGCAAATAATGGTTATTACATGTAATTAACCTTCGGTTTATGACAATTTATTGCAATTTTTCCCCAAAAGTGCCCGTCACATGGTATTTTCCCCTTTTGAAAGGTAAGGCCGTATCCCAGAGTCAATTGTTTGTTTGCTTAAAGGATTTGATGCCCATTTTATTTGTTCAAACATATAAAGGCAAAAACATGTAGTGCCAGCTGAAATTGAAATTAACAAACAAGATTAAATGACTTAAGGTCAAGGCTACAAAGAGGAATCTTAAATGATGCACAGTACCAACTCCAGGGATTTTCTTAACTCTTTCAGTGCTGGAACCGAATTTTGAAGGCCTTTGCAAACAGTTTGGATCCAGATGAGACGCCACAGAATGTGGCGTCTCATCAGGATCCAAACTGTTTGCTATTCTTATAGTATTCTTTGAAAAAATTCAAAGAAAACGCTAATTTGAGAAATTCAGCAGACAACATTTTAGCAGACGACAAATTTCCCAGCATGCAAAGGTTTAAGAACTTGACTTCCACTTGCACAGATCCTAGGCCCAAGCGTTCTTGAGTTATCATCCGGAAACCACCTGGTGGACGGACCGACAGACCGACATGTGCAAAGCAATATACCCCCTCTTCTTTGAAGGGGGGCATAAAAATCAGTTACTTGTTTTATTTCTGCATAAACAAACTGTTGAGTGAAACATCTATCAGACATGAAAATCATGCAAGATTAATACATGGCTCTATATCTAACATAAATGATATTTAAATTTTCATAATATTTAATGATTAATCAAATAACTGTAGAGAATGAAATTTTGAAAGGCCTTATTACTCACTTAATGTCATAAAGACTAGTCACTTTAGGGAGAAGTTCTGCAAAATCTCAAACAGAAGAAGGAATAACGTTGGTCCAGTTCTTTAAGATTAATATTAAATTGTGTTTTGGAAACAGTCAATCTTTAGAAAATTGAAAACAGTTTAGACAAATGATCGTTGTTGGCAATGTTATTGAAACGACCATACTATTGACTGCTAGCCGCTGACAATCGAACTGGACGGGGCTTTATAATCAATAATCGAGGTGACTGCCAACAGCTGTTGTGTTGGAATGTATTTGAAACTCTGACCTTTGGGCAAAAGAATTTGGTTGAATTTAGATTGATCAGGTTTAATGCCTTCTTGAACCCAAATTAAGGTCATTTTGCAAGTGGTCAGGACATGAACCAGCTTTCCTACTTCTTGTGACCAGTATTAGCCAACCACAAGTGACCCACTTCTTCCCAACTTGATTCAGAGGTTGGGGAAGAATGACCTACAAATACAATGTTACAATGTTCGGGAACCAATCTCTATGAAGAAACTTTATCCTACCCCCAGATTCAAACCTAAAAATTGACAGTCTGGCGCTCTATCAACTGAGCCATCAACTCAGCTAGCTGGGCAGGCCCAAAACATTTTGGATTAAAAAAATCAATGCACAGAAAGCAGAAAGCATACTTCATTTTTAGCATATGATCATATAACCGGACATTACCTAACTTTTGGTTCCTAAACATCAGTAAATTACAGACTGCGCATTGCGATAAATAGTTGATATTTTAGATGATATTTAATATATAGCATCTTCAAGGTCTGTTCTTTAAAACGCACTGATTGAGTCGTAATGGGAAAGACTCTTTGTCAAACATTTCGGTATGTTTTGCTGACATTTATATACAATTTTGTTGATTTCTGTCTCGTTTCCAAATCGAGGTTAAACATTGTTCGCGGCCACATGCTAGTATAACTATGTTGGCAAGCAAGAAGTTTAAGCATTAATTTTAAGGCCATTTAGTAGTCCTGCCTGCAAAAGTCCATTTCAGTTTTGATTCGTGTTTAAAGATTTTGCAGCACCTTAAATGAAATAAAGAATAAGGACAATAACAGATCAAGCGTGATAATATGCGTATTGCTAATATATTATATTAAAATATATGAAAATCTTGTTGATTCTTACAATAAATGACATCAATCTTATAGTTTTATTTATGATCCATGTTTAATATCGATGATTATATATGATTCAAATAATTTCATGGTTTTTAACACGCCCATATCTTTCTGATCTATTTAGGATTTTCATCAGATATTTCACACAAGAATACAAGATCACATATAGAAAACAATCAATAACAATAACAAAAACATGAATATTATTTATAACTGGCAATATAACTTGGTCCTTGTAAACAACAAAGTTCATGTTTCGACAGTTTAAATAATATGTTAAATGCCCCCCTCCTTGAGTGGTTTTGATCATGTGATCCGTTATAGCTACAACTGATCCGTTAATGCATGAATTCTGCGGCGAAAAAAAGGTAACACAAATACATTTTGGATTTGACAAGGCGGACAGTCGCTCCAACATTATTTTGCCAACCCGGCTAACATCTATAATTAACAGACAATTAAATTTGCCAACTTGTTAACAGAAAGCCAATTTAACATGAGCGGATCAATGTGATTTTAATAAATCAATTTACTTATTAAGAAACTATGTTACAGTTGGTCGATTCTTTAAATGTAATTTAGCAATCTGTGAAAACAATATGTATATATTGTAATGTCAATATTACGCCAATAATTTACTACCAACATGGAACTTCTAACAAACAAACGCAGTCAGTCTGTGCTATGCTTAGAGGGTCACTCGTACTCAAAGAAGCACATGTCTAAGTCAACCATATGATGGTTATGCAGTAAATCGAACATGTCTGTACAGTCGAATTTGCCTGCATGTTGCATTTTATGAATTTCGTCTTCAATGTATAATTTTTCTGGTATAACATTCTATCAATATATAACAATTTAATTCTTTGCTATTATATAAATATAATCGGTGATAAAACGCGTAAGAAAGAAGACGGTGAGCCACTGACAGACACAAAAGACCTTTTGTTTGGATGTTTTTTCGTTTGTGTATTTTGTGTATATATATGTTTATAAATGTCATATAAATGTCATATCATAAAAACAAATGAAATTAAGAACAACATATTTGCGGTTTTTATGTTTATCCCATTCGCAAAATGGCACTTACATGTATTCCAATAAATGTAATGTAGGAAATGTAATGTTTTGAATTGGCTAACTGTCAACAAGTTGGCAAAATTAATTGTCGGTTAATTATAGGTGTAAGTCTTTGATAGGCATATAGAACGTTTTGCCGTTGAATAAAAATAATGTAGGAGCGACTGTCCGGGTTGACAAAATAATGTAGAAGCGATTGTCCGAGTTGGCAAAATAATATAGGAGCTACTGTCCGCCCTATCAAAACATTGTAGGAGCGAATGTCCGCCCTGTCAAATTTAGCGTTAGCTAAAGAAACTTCAGCGTACAGTTTATATAGTATTGACATATCTGTACGCTGAAGTCAACCCTGTATCGAAAGTCAACCAGAGTGGTGACAGATTTATGTCACGCTATAAATCAAAGACAGTATGTTTTCTTGGATACATTCCTTCATATATTGGTGAATGAATATAAATTACTGCATCGGGGCATATTTTAAGATTCAAATGTTTCAAATGCATCTTACAATAGATGAAAATAACTCTCATCAGCCTGAAAGTCATAATTTTGCACCATTGTCGCTTTGTCATGTGACGAGTTTTCATTTGGATACTTTCGGATCGACCTTGACATTTTTTGCTGGAATTGTAAACATTACTTTCGTTTTCTGAAATCTATTATTTGTGATTAACAAGTTACGTCTGGTGGATTTAAACACTGATTTCAAAGTGAATTTGGTAATTTTGAATATTTTGTACATTGATTTTGTATTTACACTACAATTTGTTTACAAAACAAGCAAGAATAATTATTAAAAAAAAACGGGAAATGTCTTTCTGAATTTGTAAACAATTGAGCACATGGTTTGTTACTAAAAATAGAAATAACATCATATGACCGTGAAATCTCGGGAGATTCGCATTTCAATCATGTGTGTCACGTCACTGTTTTTCTCGATAGACCAGTTGAATGTTATTGTTTACATTCGGGATTTTCCGCGCATGCGCACTGGCTGGTTGGCAAAAAACACTGGTTACAGTAACGTAAAACATGTATACATGTCGTTTGTTTAGTCAATAAAACGATACAAAAATCCGAAATAAACATAAAAACTCTTAAATAATAGTGCAAAAATATAATATTTAGTACCAATAAATGTATTTTCATAAATATAATTACCTCTGTATAAAAATACATATTAATAATATTAATACATCAGACTAAAAACTGGCAATCCAACAAAACAAAACAATAAATATTCTTTCATATTTTTTGTGATTGTAAGATTTTGGTAAATTATATTTCAAAGATAATAACACATACATTAATTTGATTATAATTATAAGTGGTGCAGATATTGTTATTGTTCATAAGCGAACGAAGGTGCAAGAGGGGCATTTAATCAATTATAAAACGAAGCCCTAAAAGCGGAATACATTACAATTAATAAACATTGTAGTAATTTTATTTTACATGGAATGAATTACCGTTTCGTTTCCATCGAATGACAATATCATAAAGTTTAGCATACATATGAAAAACAAGAACTGCATATTAAGCAAATTAAACTGTCTTTGCATGCACTCTCTTTACTGGTGGTAAGGAGTGATAACAATCTAGCATTTTATGATAAATATATCTATATATTAATTTATTTTACGCAAGTATTTTTTACCCTTTTGTTGTTTGCTTGTTTTCATGTCATTTCATACACTACAGAAACGTACAATCTTAACATGAATAGCCGAGTTTACATTTGCCGGTACTCGTTAAATACGTTAATTGTGTAGCAATGAAATTGCACAATATTTTTAATTTATAGTTATTAACACTCTATTATTATGATTAAACAGGCTAATATATACATACACTAATTCCTGTTAATCCATTTCGGACAAATATCTTCATTTTTTAATATGTTCAAATATTTTATTAAAGCAACTGTTTCGTATTTTGGCTTTACAATTTTGCTTAGATGATCGCTCAATATGCCAAGAGATGACATGGAGGTATCATAAATGATGTTTAATGACCAGACACTTGTATGCCACATGTGGTTTATGCAGTGGCCAAGAATAGGTCCCTGGATTTATCACACCATGTGTTCTTTGTAATTGTTTGGACAGTATCCGATCATAACGAGATAATCGCTTTATGATGAACAAAAGTGCAATAAAACACCGGGTTAAAAACGCTGAAACAAAGAGTGTCAAAATTGGTGTGAATAATTAAATAAAAACAATTACATTTATCAAGAGAATTTATTTAATGTGTAACAAGGCAAGTTTTTACAGGCATGTTCAAATCAGTTACTATATGTTGCGTACATAAAGTCGATCTATTTGCTGTTTGTTTACATCCTTATTTTTGTTCGTTCATTAAATTTGTTTTATTCTGAAAAAATTTCAATATCAGAGAATTTTTTATCTAAAAAATGGTCGCGAAGATGTGCCAAGTAGAGATTTTTATGGTAACTGCATACCGTGCTCGTATATTGTGTTCCACTCCAGATTTCGTTTATAGTAAAAACAAATAATAACAACAATATAATCGTTCCAAAAATGCATTTCCTTGCACGCTTATGTTTAATTCAGACATAGTTAGTAAAATTATATTTGATATAGTGCATGATTATCAATAAAAACGATTATTATTTCAACTTTCTCTATAAGCGCTTATATGAATTTCACCTCTTTTTGCCAACCAGTGGGCGGAGTGTAATATTTGCAGGTGCGCGTGACTTCACTCGTCAACTGGTCTATATGTTAGAGCAGAAAAGATAAATGTTAAATGTTTAAGATAGTATTTTGTAAAAAAACATATCAGTTAAATGTGAAAAATGTCAATCTTTCCAATAAAGACATAAAGTAGCTGATTTGGGCCAATAACTGCTTTTACAAGCTGTTTTGGAGCGGTCTTTGTTAACTGTCAACTTTTCGTATATTCCTGGTTGACTTTCCTACTGGGGTTGGTCCATAACTTTAATGTTGCGCCATTCAAAATTCATAGAAAGCGAATTTTAAAGTTATTGAAGCCAGAACTAATTTAGCGTAGGAGCGATTGTTTGTGGGAGCGTTTGTCTGGAAACCTTATCAAACTGATGTAAAAGAAGTCTTAAACCATTTATTGCTTTTCCCCAGAACAACTTTATTACGCTACTGATCCGGTAATAGTAACATGACTGTACCACTAAGGCTAGTCCAACTGTCTTGTGTGGTTAAAGATTCTGTTCTTTTATAATTTATTTCCCCAGTCTAACCATTGCAGTCAGCCTAAAACATATATTGAACTTGTATCGCATGGAAATGATCTGATGCTACAATCATGCTTGCTTTCATGAATGTCACTATATCTGCATTAAATGCAGATTATAGGTTACATTTGTTTGTTTGCGGTAACAAGGTTGTCACCTAAATTCGTGCCACGGCTTTACATGTTTGAAATATGTTTTCATTGTCAGCAAACGTTTCAGAAACTGTGTCCTTATTATTGGTTGCAGTTTCAGTTTAAATTCAGTCATTTGCAGAATAATTTTAATAACCAAAAATATAAATAAACCTAATAAATATTATCGCCACTTACCTTTTTAAGTTTAACCGCGAAAATTGGCAATTTATATTACAGAGTTGTCGGGCGCCGAGTTGTCGTTCGTTGCTATGCTGGTTCCCGGTAAATCACTGCGCCGAGGTTGGTCAATCTCATACGCAGTGGCCTCCCTTATTCTAGAAAAAGACATTAATGATTGGCGAATGCCCAAGGGAAGTAACTGCTGTGTGGAGTTTGACCTAATGTGTGCTAATGGGAGATATAGGCCCGACAATTCGAGTAAAATTACACATGCAAATTTGAATTTAAAAATAGTCATGAGTATGTTAAGCAGCCTTTTTTTAAGTGGGTCTTCAACTGTCGGGTCCAAGTGCCCGATAATCGACTTTGGGACCCGACAATCGACTAAAGACCCAACAATACGGCCGTAAAATGGACGTTTGACCCACCATTTTACCCAATCTGAAACTATATATATATATATATATATATATATATATATATATAAATTATCGACTGTGAACGAGTATCTATTAATAGATCCCGGAAATAGGAAATCACGTTGTTGTGAAATATAATTATTCCCTGTTAATACACCAATATATTCATGATTTCACTGTATCTTCTAGATCCAACGGATTTCCGAGGTGTATCTAACATAGTGTGAGGGTAGTTTAGAATCCTTATCGGATCTTGCCCTAATACAACTATGGTTTCATGTTTGTAAATAAGTGTTTATGTATGTAACATTGTCCATTCTGTGTATGTAAAAATTGTTCCCACGTCGAGATGTGTTGCGGTGTAAGTGCGAGATATATAACTGTGAATGAACCATCTTTTTGGGGGGGATGGGGATTTCATAGTATGTATGCCTCGTTCTGCACCGTAGCGAGGCGCACACGCCGAAGTCTCATTGGGAATATGTATGTCTGTGTATCTGGTTGTTCACACACCTTTCTCCCTATATATATATATATATATATATATATATGATCATAAATATATTATATTGGGAAATTAGCCACGAACTATGACGTGACATCTCGTACTCGATTTGCGTGTGACGCAGCTAAGCAATTCGTATCAAGAGACAATCACAATATTTGATCTCATTGATATAACTCTTTATCTTTCACCAACACCAACCACAATCAACGCCGTATATCTTTTAAAATATATTTCTAGTTATAATTAAAATAACTCGATGACTCGATGATTTCTAGTTTGCTAATTAATTGCCTAATGTGTGAGTGCTGTTATATTATGCGGTTTGACTGCGGTCACGTATGATTTGTGAAACTTTTTAAAAATATTTTTTACTTGTTTGGTCAGATTGAAAATAAAGTTGTTTTTTTTACAAGTCTTTTATTTTCTTCGTAAGATATTACAGGCATACATACATAACATACACACAAGCATACAAGCATATACATGTATTATAAAAAGTATTTTACGAACATGTATTAGAGGGGTACATAAACCACTCTATCCGTAAGATACAACATACATACATGCAAGCATGTTTTTACAGAATATTAAAGTACACCTATTTGAGTACAGCATACATGAAGTTATAATACATACATTCATTTTACAATTTATACGGTTTAATATTTCTAGCACTATACCAACCAATTTGCTTATACATATTATAAGACTTTTGTTGTAGGTATGCATATATTTTGTCTGTAATATATTACACATTCGAAAAGTAAATTAAGTGCTGAATTAATGTAAAATACATTAAAAATGCAGACTTCACAAAAAATTAGGCGGTTTAACAATAGTTATAGTATCTAAATAATGTGTTATGTATGATTAGTGTTGTCATTATAGGAGCTGTCTATAAATATTTTTTATAAGGGACCAGTCTCTTAATTCATTATCTGTTTTAAGCGTGGTTTTATATATTTCAAAATTGTGCTTTATGCTATTTATAACTCCGAAAAGTTGAGGGGATTGTGTTTTTCTTCTGACAATTAAAAATAAACCGTTTTATTTCTAGACACAGAATGTTTACATCGTTCATTTTTGGGGTCGTGATTCCACGTATTAGATCTTGACATGTAATATCAATATTTTCACTTGGTCTTCTTCTATTAATAGTTTCAACAGCATATTTAACAATTTCTTGGGAATGTGGACAGTACCAGAACAAGTGTACATTATTTTCTACTTCATTATTGCAAAAAGTGCATCGATTATTGGCAGCAATTCTCATTTTTAACATAAGAGGTTTTGTTCCTAAGATTCTGTGGACTATGTTGCACTGGAACAACCTAATATATGTATTTTTAGTTAGGTTGAAAACGAGTTCATGTGTGTTTTTCCAGTCAATATGAATAAACTCTGAATTCCATTTTGTTGGACATGCTGGAATGTCATTGTTTTTTATTAATATTTTATATATATGTTTATCTTCTTTTGGGCTGCTTACTATTTTCTTTATACATGTTGGTAATATAGACCCTTGAATTTTATTGTCAAAAATCGACATTTCTTCAAAATTTTCTATATATTTACTTATATTTTTAATGAATCCTTGGTATAATTTACGTTTGTTCCGACATGTTCGTCCAAAGATTCTTTGGAAATAGAGCAATTTCTTTCTGTCATAATATCTCACACAAAACGAATACCTCTTTCATATAGACTTTTATTATAAATATGACTGTTGTAAATTTTAAAATTATGATTGTAAAATAGAGGCATATCCAGAATATCAATACAACTTATTATAGGCAGCTTTCAATATACAAAACTATTACATCAAGCCAAACTTTATATTGCCAGTATTAAACATAGTTTTGAAATCTATTATCGATTTAACTAGTGTATAACAATGAACCTCGCCTGACAATACTCGTTTAAGCCATGTTATTTTCATGTATATTTCAAAAGAAAAAAAAATCTAACATATCAAGCCCACCTTTATCGTATTTCTTAACAATTACACTTGATTTTATTTTGCTTGGTCCTGCCCAAATGAAGTCATAAAATTGTTGATTAATTTTTTCCATTGTGTCTATTCTTGGAGTGGGTAGCGAAACAAATTAATGAGTAAGTAAAGGTAGAAGCAATGATCTGACAATAGTTATCTTTCCAAGCGGTGTTATATTTCTACAGTTCCAATGACTTATTGTACTTTCAATTTAGTTTTCGAAATATACATTATCATGTTTTCTAAGTTATCATCAAATAAAATCACAAGAACTTTAAAAGTAGAAGGCCCCCATGTCAGTTTGTATTTGGTGTTTATTGCGTGTACTATATTTCATAGAACCTATCCAAATTAAATTAGTTTTTTTCATAGTTTATGTTAAGTCCAGAATATATTGAAAATTCATAAAGCACATCTAACGTACAATTAAGGGGTGATTCTGACCCGTCAAGAAGTAGAGATGTATCATCTGCAAATTGAGATATTTTATATTCTATGTCTTTTATTGTAATGCCTTTTATTTCAATGTTTTCCTTATTTTAATAGCAAGATTTTCTGCACATATAATGAAAATGTAAGCACCGATGGGGTCTCCTTGACGACAGCCCCTCTCTATACAGAAAGTGTTAGACGCGAAACGATTGAACAATTTGGATAGTTCTTTTGTTGTCGTTATATTTTGTGATACTACGAGGATTGCTTTTATAAAGTATAAAATACGTTCCTCATTGCATGAGCACGGATGGTCGAGTGGTCTAAGCGACAGACTTTTACTCCAGGGCTCCAGGAGTCAGTGGTTCGACCCAGTTGAGGGTTTTTTTCTTTCTTTTATTTTATTATTGTTCATTACTGGGGCTTTTCAGATCCAATATTTACATTAATCATTATAAAACCTTTAATGACAAACTTCAATACATGCCAAAATCTGTGAAAAGGCCCCTTACATGTCATTTTTATCTTTAATATACAACTAACGGGGCAATGATCGGATCCCATATTTTTGTTCTCAAGCTTTAACTGAAATTTTCAAACACTATGTCGCCATGAACCATATTTTTTGTATAAATTCTATCATTATTTATCTATACCGACAACAATGCTATCATATACCACCACATTTTTCCTAATTGAAAATAATTTGAAACTACAGTACCGTACGGTGAGGCAAATGTAACAAAATTGTTATCATTATAAGAAAATTATTGCGTGTAAGTTATTTTCTACCAGTCAACTATGTACTTATTTCTAGTTTTGAAAACAATTATATTATACGCATCATTCGTTTTGTGTATTCATGCTAAACGGACTAAAGTGATATTATAGGCATTTTTAACTGTTGAATTGAGCTGAAAAGAATTAACATATCAAAAGCGTTAGTTAAAATGTTGTTACTGACCAATTATCTGCAACTCATCTTGCTACCAGTTGTTTATAAAAATATATTTTATATTCGATATTTTACGTGACTTTCCCAGTCCTCTAAGCCGAAATGATCCGTAAAACAAAATAGTGTCTTTGCGTCGTATGAACGAATCTGCACTAAAACTAGATTTAGATTCACATTTCTGTCGTCAGTTGTCAAAACAAAAGAACGGTTGATATTCAAATGCATTATTTTGCTCTTTCCGGGATATTGTTTTTGTATGTAGATGCTGCATTAACAAATATGAGTGTATATGAAGTGAAAACACCAAAAATAAACAGCGGTTGCGATAGACACCTATAAACTGTAAGATGCCCATAATATCACTTTAAAGGGGCCGTTCAACAGATTTTGGCATGTATTGAAGCTTGTCATAAAATGCTTTTAATGATTTATATTGATAAATTTAAACATTTGAACTAATAATCTCCAGTAAAAAAACAAGAATACGATTTATAAAAAGAAAAATAGTAACCCTCAACAGGGCTCGAACCACTGACCCCTGAATTCCTGGAGTAAAAAGACAACCGGCTAGACCACTCGACCAGCCACGCTAATGTTTAAATTTAATTTATATTTTAGCTATATAAGTAATCCTCGTAGTTTCCCAAAATATCGTTTCGCGTCGATACGATGCTTTATCTTTTGGACGGCCCCTTTAAAATGAAGATATTCATTTCGAGGAATTACACCAATAAAAAAAGTCAAATTTCAGCACAGACAATAAACCGTATTGTAGAACGTAACAGCTTACTACGCACAAAAGCGATGGAATAACAATTGAAATTTCTTAACGGATATAAAGTCACACACGATCATCATTGAAGCATTAAGATTGTGAAAAGTATATATTACTTCACATGCAAGCATGATATTCGGGCATAGGAAGGCTTTTTGCGGATCTATAAGTTTGACACATCAATGACCTGATTCTTGTCAGTCTGACTTGAAAGTTCAGTA
Source organism: Dreissena polymorpha (assembly GCF_020536995.1). NCBI lineage: Eukaryota > Metazoa > Mollusca > Bivalvia > Myida > Dreissenidae > Dreissena > Dreissena polymorpha. The sequence goes on from NC_068359.1 coordinate 76,420,856, forward strand.
AAATTTCTTTTGTATAAGTGTGTCCTTTACACATTTGTTAGATTGCTTCAATGACATTTAAAAAATACCACATGTTGGATGCAGTAATCAAATGAATGCATCCTAAGTTGTTGTTAATATTTATTAATTTTCTATCTCTGTCCCAAAGTATAAAGGATTTGTTTTTTATGAATTCATAATAAAGATCAGTGCTTCATAACAATAAATGTAAAAAATGTCATGGAAAAATGGGGAATAAAAAATATGTTGATTATGTTACTTGAGTCATATAAAAGAAGTGTATTGGAATTTATTACAAATCATGCGACCTAAAATTGTATAATTATGAACATGTAATCAAATGCATGAATGGTTTCATATTACAATTGAACACACATACTGAACCAAAAAATGAACTTGATTTTCATGGTCAAGACCATTTGTGTTAGAAACTTAAGAGTCAACATAGTGCTTGTAATTAAGTAAATTAAGTGAAAGTTACTGGGTTAGTTGGATTCGCATGCAGATACATCATCGTTTTTTCAATGGCAGTAGAAAAAATGAGCTCCATTTTCTGAAGTATATAATAAGTTGAAAATAAGAACACTATCCAACTGTCGAACGATAACAAATATTATTTAAAATTGTCTACTTCGCGAAATACCATCTTATTCCGCTGTATTTATCGAGCGTCGCAATAATTTAAACAATTTATCTGGCATTTTCCAATTTGACTCAATGATCATGGGACCGGCCGGATTGAAAATAGTAAAAACTGTTACTAACGATTATAGTTCGGGTGAACCGAAAGAAAAACCCGTATTCGATAACATGGGTAATTTAAACAAGAAAACAGTCTCGAGAAGTAACAAGAGGTTTTTCAAGTCAGGGAACGTTGCACAGAGTTCAGACAAGACGATTGAAGAAAGCTGAAACCGATTGACAGTCTTGTCATCGACCCTACATTATATGACAACGTGCAATCGTTGTAGCCGTTGATGAAGGAAAGAAACGTAGTTGGTTATACACCGGGCTGCAGCAAATGAATGGTTTAGCGTGAGAAAAAAACAACAGTATGGTGGTCACTGAAATAAATTCAAACAAACTTGTTTTGTCATCGGCGTGTCCTAAGCTTGGGGAAACCAAATAGACCTTAATGGGGAACAACTGCGAGTCTTTGGCATCGTTTTGTAAAATCAGAGTTAGTGAAAATTTCCAAGTCAAATGACTTTTGGGAAAATTGAATGAAACTGCCAATATTGCACAGTACATATGAAGCTGCGGCAGAAATTATGGCTATTTAAACGGTGCAAGAAACTCTGAAAAGCGTTAAAAAGAGTTACGAATTTGAAGACTTTTTCTCGGTCAAAGCGAACACTAACGTTTAATTGATTATTTCCCATTATTTCGCATGCTGATGAAAACAAAAGGGCAACGGATGGTGTTCAAAAGGCAATGTAATGAATATAAAAATAGTATGCCGTTTATTCTCGGAAGACTGTATTTGCATGATATTTGTATCACTTTTGATATAAGTTTTATTATTTCCCATTATTTCGCATGCTGATGTAAAGAAAAGGGCAACTGATGACGTTAAAAAGACAATTGAATTTATGCAAAAAAAATTATGTCGTTTATCCTCGGTAGGATGTATTTCCATGTTTGTTTAATCACTGTTGAAATAAGTTTTAGAACTATGTACGTTGTGAATAATATACATTTAACAACACCCTGCAGTGTATTTGTATAGTTTTAATTTCTAATAATACTCAACCACATAATTGTACTATGATGGGACCTTAGACAATTTCTGATATAAAAGCCCCTTCATCATCCCAAGTAAAACCTCTTATTATTAGGACTTCTTTTCATACATGTAGTAGAACCGGGGCTGTATTAAGCAATATTTACGAAAAAGGCATGTGTCACTGATCGGACTATATTCTTTCGTTGTTCATCATCGTTTTTTCCACCCGTGCAATATGGTCCTAATCAAAATGCCGAGTAATTATATGTGTTATATATTTACAATGCACATTTTAGTATATTTTGTTTTAAATTATATATTAATACAATTATTTGTTTGTTATATTGGTGTTAATTAAGAGTATTGATGGCATTATTCTTTTAGTTAGCTATATTCGCATTATTCATTGCAAATAAAATTGAGAGAAACATACACGTTGAGTTTTAAGTTAGAGCAGCTTAGTGTAAATCACCATTGTGTAACAAACAAAGAAAACAGACGATGTTTCCCATTCAGCTAGGAACAAAAAATACTTTGAGCAAATCAGAAATAGCACAACAGAACCCCGGTTACATGTTAACCAACTGAACTGAAGTGTAATAGAGTTAAGACAATTAAGGAACGAAAAAAATCACTAGAGACAATAATTTGTTTAGCGCTATGAACTTAATTATTGTTGTATGTCGTATAAAGTAGTAGGCTGTTATCGATTGTATAAGTTGAGGCATACATTATGTAAATTTAAACGTTGGACGAAAACAATTGCACACGCATATCATAAAGAACAATACCTACAAGTTTCAATGATGTACATACTATAATTAGGAGAATGCCTGCTGACGAGTGACCATTTTTATCTGCATTTATACAACATACGGTTCCGGTTTGATAAAAACGTATTTCAGATCCGAGTTTTTATTTTGGTGTTTATGAAGTGTTTTGTTAGGAGTATACGGATATTGTTTCAGATAAATGTGATAAAAGTGAGTTGACAGTTTTACGAAGTTTCATAACTTTGAATCAAAGAAATATTGACTTAGTAGATACCTCTTTGTCTTCATTTTTTAAGATGGACATTTATCTTCCATTAGCAAAATATTAAGCAACCAAGAAGGATATTTGCAATAATTCAACTCTCAGCTTTATAACCAAAAGGGTTGCTGAGAGTTGCAACGCGCCGTCTATTGTCCACAGGTGCTAAATTTCATCACTACTGCAAAGGCTAAGGAACACGGATACTGCAAACACATATCAACGTTTGACTGTCTTAATCACAAACTCATGCAAGAAATAATTGCTTTATGTATACATGCACTTTGTTATTCTTTCGTACGCTTTATCCACCATTTTGGAAACTGTTGTAGTTTTGCCGACAAAAAGTGTCGCTATCGGTAAGGTTGCATTACACCAATATTTTCCACATTGTGATATTTGCTGTACCCCCTAAGTCGATATCGATGTTTTGAGTCGTCGAACACTTACACTGTTTGAAGTATTAAAATGAAAATGACAGCAAGAATAATGTGTTGAAATGTCGCCGTGTTTTTTAGGTTGCATGCAAAGGATCACGTCCGTAGGCTGCCATTCAAGTAAACTTAATGTGTTTATGAAGTTTATTCGTCGCTTTTCTTAATTGGTAACAAACGACGTCTGTTCAGTGATGCGCACGAAATCTGTGCGCAGATTTGCGATTGGGTTTTAGGAGGGGTGCATATGGACTCCCAGAGCCGCTATAGCAAAAATTATCAAAGGCTCAGTGAGTACGTTTATATGGACTACCAAGAAGGACTTATACGCCAAGTGGGCATCCAACGTTGCTGCAACTTTGTATTTAGGTTGCATTCGAACGTTGCAGTTTGGTTGTAACAATGGTCTAAAAGAAAGTTTTCCCGACGTTTTTTTCCAAACGTTGCTGCAACATTTTTTCCAAACATTGCTGCAACGTTGTATTTAGGTCGCATTAAAACGCAGTATTTTTAAATTCTATTTTTTTAAATAATATAAAATTAAAAAAAATATTATTTACTGCCAACCGTTCTCTCGATTAGTATCGGCAGTTATGAACATTTTCGAGTTCGTTTCTTAGAAAAAACCATTGTTCGATGTCTATAGAGGAGTTAATGAAACGCTCTCCGAGTGGGAAACGAACCAACAAACTCCCGATCGCTAGGCGGACACCTCATCCACTACACCACGGCGACAATTGAAAGTTTCAGACAAAAATGTTGACTACTAGTATTTATTTTTTGTTGAAACTTTGAAACTAGATTCTACCATTTCAATGCATAACACAACTTAAACAAAATATTTTATCCGGCGATTTTCAGTTAAAGTTCATCTTTAGCATCGTTAAGTTAAAGCAACTGATCTGTACAATTTAAAAAATTGAATTTCTAAAATTTACAAGAAATCATATTTTCATCGATGCTATGCATGAACTGTATTATTATAAAGTACGATTCCTACTCAGGGAGCGTTTTATTATCTCCTCTTGAGACACCAAGTACTGATTCTTTCTAGGAAACGGACTCGACAGTGTGCATATCTGCCGATAATACTCGAAAGAGCGGTTGGCAGTTAATAGTTTGTTTAATTTTTTTATATTAATTTAAAAAAAGCATTCAAAAATACTACGTTTGAATGCAACCTAAATACAACGTTGCAGCAACGTTTGGGAAAAAAAACGTCGGGAAAACTTTCATATACACCATTGTGACAACCAAACTGCAACGTTTGAATGCAACCTAAATACAACGTTGCAGCAACGTTGGAAAAAAACGTCGGGAAAACTTTCATATACACCATTGTGACAACCAAACTGCAAAGTTTGATGAAACGTCCGGGTAATGTTTTGTATGAAACGTTGTGGCAACGTTCGGTAATGGTTTCCGACGTTGCGACCTAAATATTACGTTGCCACAACGTTGCATACAAAACATTACCCGGACGTAATGTTTTGTATGCAACGTTGTGTTAACGTTCGGTAATGGTTGCCGACGTTGCGACCTAAATATTACGTTGCAGCAACGTTCGCACAACGTTTGATTCCCACTGAGCGTATGCTTGATAGAAATTTAGATAAACTAAAGCTTTATCTAACTGCTTCGATTGACGGGAAAATAAATTTCCTCCGAGATGACCTATATATGAGTATTAGTAGAGAGTGCAATAGAATTGATGAAGTATTCACAACAATCCAGTACCTACAGTAACAGTAGGCCTTAGACACGGGCTCGGGGAGGCAGCCGGCAAGTGATGGAGACACCGAAAGGACCGACACAACTCCATCTGAGCACCGGCGGTCGGGCCTCGACGATGCCGGATGTCTGTGCGACTGTGAGTGGAGTCGTGCGACAGGACGGAGAGGATCTCCTTACAAAGACAAATGACATCATCAAGGCCCTATGTAACGACGTCTTAACTAGAGTACACATCACGGGCGCATCACGATTACGGTCGTACATTCATGACCGCCCACCCCTGATAAAGATCAGCTTCCGTAATGTTGAAGAAAATATCCTCGTGTTACGCAACAAATATTTACATAAACAAAAGGCTCCGTACAAGAATGTCTACATCACAAGCAGCAAGTCTCCTGATGAACGGTTGATCGCACTAAATGGACGTACCTTACGAAGTCAACTACCGCTGGGAAGCAACTTCCGAGTAGACGCCAACAGTCGCATTCGCCCACGGGAAAATACAGATCGCCAGGATCAGCAACAGCGACAGCCCAAGACAGACACCCGGTGCCAGCCACAGGATCAGCATTTAAATTCCTCCTGTCCCGCGGGGTCCATATCATTAGCACATCTTAACGTATGCGGATGGACTCAGAGTAAAAGTGCATTACGGGAAAATATCATACGAGCGATAGACGCTGATATAAAATCTATCTGTGAAACCCACTTAAGTGATCAAAATGTGATAAAAAAACAACGACTTCACTATATATGGTTTGGTTATAACAGGGCTGATATCCATATTAATGCTCCACAGGCTTCCGGTGGAGTTAGCTTACTTGTAAAATCTAAACTGTTCGACTTATATGACATCCATATTATATATGGTATACATACCATGATCAACACACAGCATACCATGACGAAAACACAGTATACCATCACAGACACACAGCATACGAGCACATACACACATCATACTATGGCAAGCACACAGCATACCATTATAAGCACATATCATATGATTTAAACCCACATCATTTCAATAAAACTTACAACATTTAACATACCATCACAAACACACAGCGAACCATCACAAACACACAGCATACAATGTCAAACACAACATTCCATGGCAGACTATAGCAAACACACAGCATATCATCACAAACGCACAGCATATCATCACAAACACTCAGCATACAATCACGAACACACATCATACCATTACAAACACACAGCATACTATGGCAAGCGCACATCATACTATTATTAACACAAGCATATGATATAAACTCACATATATACCTCCGATATATCAATAGTCAACATCAGACAGACGAGGCGTTCCATACTCTGGAACATACAAGAAGAAGTAAATGCAAGGGATATTTATGGGCATAACTTATACATGAGACATATGCTTTGATTTATTGTTTGTTAAATAAAGATAATACCTGTAAATAATGCCGGAATATTTTTTTAGTATTAACTCGTATCATAAACGCAGATATTCTTTCATTTAATTTTGTTAAATTCAAGGAATTACATTTGAACTTATATATATGCTGTAAAATACTTATTGACACTTCTTATGAAATTATTATAATTTCATGTGCTTGAATTAATTATGTACATATGTTTATTACTGTAAATATTATATTGTTTGTGCTAAAATGTGTTCACATGGGCCATTGGCCTTCTGGAAATGATGTAAAAAAAAAATCTCGTTATATATAAATTTGTATACTCAGTACAAGTCAAACAAGAACCATTTTTATAAAAATAATAGCAAAACAGGAGTTATTGTTACCTCTCTATAATATACATGTATAATACATACCTTACTATTTATAGTAACAAATGTGTACAGTTTTTCCTGCCACTATAATATCACCATTGCGGGGTCAAAATAATGTTTCGGCCCTAGGGCCGATTATCTATAATCGGCCCTCAGAATGTGTGCGCGTGACGTTCAACTGGAAAAAAATGGCGTCCACATTCAGTCTTAGCCACAAATCAACGAAATAATCAATCATAATTCGATTATTTAATGACAGGTAGCACGCAATTTGGATAATACATAGAGGATATTTGTTTGATTCGGTGGATTATCGATTTTAATTCACGAGTGATCATAGAAAATGATATTTTCACGAGTGGCGCAGCCACAAGTGAAAATATATATTTGATATGATCACGAGTGAATAAAACTCGATAATCCACCAATTCCAACAAATTTTCTTTTTATTTTATGCTTTTTTTCGCAGTTTATATATATTGTTAAAGAGTTTAACTAAATAATATCGCTGGGATAATGACGTCATTTCGTCAAAAAAATGACGTCATTTCACAGTAAACAATGAAAATTATCGATAATTTTCACTGATAATTTTCACTGTTTGAAACAGTGAAATTATCGGTTTTTATTCACTGATATTTCTCTATAAACCACCGGAAAGCATAAAATAAAAATATCGATTGAAACTAAAGCTCTGCTTCACATTAGATTTATGCCTCAATTTGAGCTTAAACAGGATTCACAAAACAAAATTTAAAATGTATAGATACACTTACCTCTGTGCTTATAATAATAAAAGAGCAACGATGTGCAATCCGTTTTCTGTTATTCTATCCCTTTATCTTTATTTATTTTGAATCACACCTTTTTAAACGATTGTAGCGAATGCTAACCACTGTCACCAAACACGAATTAAAAAAAATTGAATGACTTGTCGATGCGATTACAAGAATTTTATCAAAGCTTCCAATTATGCACGAAAAATGCACACTCCGAAATACGTTTTTGCTTTTGTTCTATGTTTAAAAAATATTTGATATAAACCTTTCACGTCCGAATAGCTTAAACTGTTTTTTTTTGTCACAGAAATTACGTCACAGAAATACGTCATAAATTGCGGAATCAATTGAATGAAAATAAAAGTACGAAAAGCTGGTTCTGTTATAAATTTTAGAGAAAGAACAAAACGAAAATGAACAAAACAAAGTAAGATAAATATTATAGACGTTAATACACGGCTGAGCCGGGCCGGGCAGTGTTAATCGGCCCCAGGTCGCAACGGCCTTCGGGCCGTTATATAATATGCTCCCTGAGGGACGATTATCAATGCCCGGCCCTGCTCAGTCGTGTATTATCCTCTAAAGAAACGATGTCGAAGGGGTCCAATGAGGACCGCTCATCAAACACATCCGGGAAATGATATTTAAAAAATTGTATTAAATTGTTAACCCTGAAGGCCATGGAAACTGGGACAATTTTACGTAAAACAACGGCTGGAACGTAACCCAGAGTGTGTTGTCACACGCCCGTGTTGTCATGGAAAGTTTCCATGTACAGCCACGTCAGCCCCAGTACAGCATATTGCAGTCTCAATTGTTGGTTAACTATGAAAACTATGAAATGAAAAAACAACAACGAAAATAAGTTCAATTCGATAACATTTCTTGCCTTGTGATATTTGATATTTCACCAGCTGTTACACAGCAATCGTCCTGAACTTATGTTTCATTACAATTCTCAGTTTCTGTGTAAAACTATCAAATTATTAATCCCGATATGTGTTTTATTTGTTTTAATGACTAATTAGTTATCATCTAGCTAGTCTCGACATTCGTCTCAGCTTGATATTCGGGAGTAGTGCCGAATATCGATGTCAGAGCTGGCTCGACTTTCGCCCCAGCTCGATATTTGGGACCAGTGCCGAATGTCGATGTCAGAGAAGGCTCGACATATACCCCAGCTCGATATTCGGGACTAAAGCCGAATGTCGATGGCATAGCTGGCGAGAAAGTAGCTCGAGATCGATATTCGGGGCTTGTGTCAAATGTCGATGTCATAGCTGGCTCAAAATTCGCTCCAGATCGATATTTGGGAATAGTGCCAAATGTCGATGTCAGAGCTGGCTCGACATTCGCCCCCGTTCGATATTTGGGCTAGTTCCGAATGTCGATGTCAGAGCTGGCGCGACATTAGCCCTAGATCGTTATTCTGAACTTGTGCCGAATGTCGATGTCAGAGCTGGCTCGACATTCTCCCCAGCTTGATATTCGGGACTAGTGCCGAATGTCGATGTCAGCGCTGGCTCGACATTCGCCCCAGCTCGATATTCGGGACTAGTGCCGAATGCCGATTTCAGAGCTGGCTCGACATTCGCCGAGCTCGATATTCGCGCTAGTGCCGAATGTCGATGTTAGCGCTGGCTTGAAATTCGCCCCGGCTCGATATTCGGGACTAGTGCCGAATGTCGATGTCAGAGCTGGCTCGACATTCGCCCCAGCTCGATATTCGGGACTTGTGTCGAATAACAATGTCAGAGCTCGACATTCGCCCCAGCTCGTTAATCGGGACTAGTGCCGAATGTCGATGTCAGAGCTGGCTCGACATTCGCCACAGCTCGATATTCGGGACTAGAGCCAAATGTCGATGTCAGAGCTGGCGCGACATTAGCTCCATATCGAAATTCGAGACCTGTGTCGAATGTCGATGTCAGAGCTGCCTCGACATTCGCCCCAGCTCGTTATTCGGGGGCCGTATTCACCAACAATTCTTTACTAAAGAATAAAAAATAAAGAAAATTCTTTATTCTTTACTTTTCTAAGAACGTTCTTAGGTCGATTCTTTATCGGTATTCACCAACGCTATTTTTAGCGTTCTTTACAAAGAATTATTTGTTATTGATGTAAGCGGTTTTGGTACCCGGCAATTTCGGAAACGCATAGAAAATTTGGAACCGTTTTCGTGTCTTCTGTCACTACAACCAATATGGCGGACAGTTATACCGTCTGTAGAAATCGTTGGTCCGAACAGGAGGAAACTGTGATAGCAAACAAAATAATCAAGAACCACGATGCCCTGTTCGGGTCAATGACAGCTTGTGGAGCGCTGAAGATAGGATAAGTTAGGCGTAGAGGATGGGAAGCGGTGGCCAATGTGCTAAACTGGTTTGTATCCTTCTTTCGTATTGGTTCGTGAATTCCTATTAGTTCGAGATTTTTTTGTGACGCAATAATAAAAACATCCGTGCGTCGCACGTATCCGAATTCGATACTAGTATATCCGGAAGATTTTGCACTCTCGGTAAATGTGAAAGATGAGGACCAAATATAATATAATTTTTCATTCATATAATTTCAATTTGCACTGAAATTACTGAGTAAAATAACAGTATACCTTAAATATTACGCTTATTTAGGTTTAACGTCCGCCCCATACTTTTGTTTAAATTTGTAAATTACATTGTCAAGATCACGTGACTATAAAAATATCGACAAAAGTCAACGTTTTTGTAAAGTAGAGGCCCGTAACGGGGGAAATGGTAAGTTAAACGCAAACTGATTAATATCTTATTAACGTCGCGTGTTTTTAACGTTGTAGGCAGTTCCTCAAATATATCACGGAAAATACAAAAACTATACCCCTGACATATTGCTTAAAGCAGTTGAAGAAGTAAAGTTGAAAAAAAAGACCATCCGTTGTGTTGCTCTTCAATACAACATTCCAAACCAGACATTGCGTGATCGGAATGACAGGTAGCACGCAATTTGGATATTACATAGAGGATATTTGTTTGATTCGGTGGATTATCGATTTTAATTCACGAGTGATCATAGAAAATGATATTTTCACGAGTGGCGCAGCCACAAGTGAAAATATATATTTAATATGATCACGAGTGAATAAAACTCGATAATCCACGAATTCCAACAAATTTTCTTTTTATTTTATGCTTTTTTTCGCAGTTTATATATATTGTTAAAGAGTTTAACTAAATAATTTCGCTGGGATAATGACGTCATTTCTTCAAAAAAAATGACGTCATTTCACAGTAAACAATGAAAATTATCGATAATTTTCACTGATAATTTTCACTGTTTGAAACAGTGAAATTATCGGTTTTTATTCACTGATATTTCTCTATAAACCACCGGAAAGCATAAAATAAAAATATCGATTGAAACTAAAGCTCTGCTTCACATTAGATTGATGCCTCCATTTGAGCTTAAACAGGATTCACAAAACAAAATTTAAAATGTAAAGATACACTAACCTCTGTGCTTATAATAATAAAATAGCAACGCTGTGCAATCCGTTTTCTGTTATTCTATCCCTTTATCTTTATTTATTTTGAATCACACCTTTTTAAACGATTGTAGCGAATGCTAACCACTGTCACCAAACACGAATTATAAAATCGAATGACTTGTCGAAGCGATTACATGAATTTTATCAAAGCTTCCAATTATGCACGAAAAATGCACACTCCGAAATACGTTTTTTGCTTTTGTTCTATGTTTAAAAAATATTAAATATAAACCTTTCACGTCCGAATAGCTTAAACTGTTTTTTTGTCACAGAAATTACGTCACAGAAACACGTCATAAATTGCGGAATCAATTGAATGAAAATAAAAGTACGGAAAGCTGGTTCTGTTATAAATTTTAGAGAAAAAACAAAACGAAAATGAACAAAACAAAGTAAGATAAATATTATAGACGTTAATACACGGCTGAGCCGGGCCGGGCAGTGTTAATCGGCCCCAGGTCGCAACGGCTCTCGGGCCGTTATATAATATGCTCCCTGAGGGACGATTATCAATGCCCGGCCCGGCTCAGTCGTGTATTATTCTCTAAAGAAACGATGTAGAAGAGGTCCAATGAGGACCGCTCATCAAACACATCCGGGCAATGATATTTAAATAATTGTATTAAATTGTTAACCCTGAAAGCCATGGAAACTGAGACAATTTTACGTAAAACAACGGCTGGAACGTAACCCCAGAGTGTGTTGTCACACGCCCGTGTTGTCATGGAAAGTTTCCATGTACAGCCACGTCAGCCCCAGTACAGTATATTACAGTCTCAATTGTTGGTAAACTATGAAAACCATGAAATGAAAAAACAACAACGAAAATAAGTGCAATTCGATAACATTTCTTGCCTTGTGATATTTGATATTTCACCAGCTGTTACACAGCAATCGTCCTGAACTTATGTTTCATTACAATTCTCAGTTTCTGTGTAAAACTATCAAATTATTAATCCCGATATGTGTCTTATTTGTTTTAATGACTAATTAGTTATCATCTAGCTAGTCTCGACATTCGTCTCAGCTTGATATTCGGGAGTAGTGCCGAATATCGATGTCAGAGCTGGCTCGACTTTCGCCCCAGCTCGTTATTTGGGACAAGTGCCGAATGTCGATGTCAGAGCCGGCTCGACATATACCCCAGCTCGATATTCGGGACTAAAGCCGAATGTCGATGGCATAGCTTGTGCGAAAGTAGCTCGAGATCGATATTCGGGGCTTGTGTCAAATGTCGATGTCAGAGCTGGCTCAAAATTCGCTCCAGATCGATATTTGGGAATAGTGCCAAATGTCGATGTCAGAGCTGGCTCGACATTCGCCCCCGTTCGCTATTTGGGCTAGTTCCGAATGTCGATGTCAGAGCTGGCGCGACATTAGCCCTAGATCGTTATTCTGAACTTGTGCCGAATGTCGATGTCAGAGCTGGCTCGACATTCTCCCCAGCTTGATATTCGGGACTAGTGCCGAATGTCGATGTCAGCGCTGGCTCGACATTCGCCCCAGCTCGATATTCGGGACTAGTGCCGAATGCCGATTTCAGAGCTGGCTCGACATTCGCCGAGCTCGATATTCGCGCTAGTGCCGAATGTCGATGTTAGCGCTTGCTTGAAATTCGCCCCGGCTCGATATTCGGGACTAGTGCCGAATGTCGATGTCAGAGCTGGCTCGACATTCGCCCCAGCTCGATATTCGGGACTTGTGTCGAATAACAATGTCAGAGCTCGACATTCGCCCCAGCTCGTTAATCGGGACTAGTGCCGAATGTCGATGTCAGAGCTGGCTCGACATTCGCCCCAGCTCGATATTCGGGACTAGAGCCAAATGTCGATGTCAGAGCTGGCGCGACATTAGCTCCATATCGAAATTCGAGACCTGTGTCGAATGTCGATGTCAGAGCTGCCTCGACATTCGCCACAGCTCGTTATTCGTGGGCCGTATTCACCAACAATTCTTTACTTAAGAATAAAAAATAAAGAAAATTCTTTATTCTTTACTTTTCTAAGAACGTTCTTAGGTCGATTCTTTATCGGTATTCACCAACGCTATTTTTAGCGTTCTTTACAAAGAATTATTTGTTGTTGATGTAAGCAGTTTTGGTACCCGGCAATTTCGGAAACGCATGGAAAATTCGGAACCGTTTTCGTGTCTTCTGTCACTACAACCAATATGGCGGACAGTTATACCGTCTGTAGAAATCGTTGGTCCGAACAGGAGGAAACTGTGATAGCAATCAAAATAATCAAGAACCACGATGCCCTGTTCGGGCCAATGACAGCTTGTGGAGCGCTGAAGATAGGATAAGTTAGGCGTAGAGGATGGGAAGCGGTGGCCAATGTGCTAAACTGGTTTGTATCCTTCTTTCGTATTGGTTCGTGAATTCCTATTAGTGCGTGATTTTTTTGTGACGCAATAATAAAAACATCCGTGCGTCGCACGTATCCGAATTCGAAACTAGTATATCCGGAAGATTTTGCACTCTCGGTAAAAGTGAAAGATGAGGACCAAATATAATATAATTTTTCATTCATATAATTTCAATTTGCACTGAAATTACTGAGTAAAATAACAGTATACCTCAAATATTACGCTTATTTAGGTTTTACGTCTGCCCCATACTTTTGTTTAAATTTGTAAATTACATTGTCAAGATCACGTGACTATAAAAATATCGACTAAAGTCAACGTTTTTGTAAAGTAGAGGCCCGTAACGGGGGAAATGGTAAGTTAAACGCAAACTGATTAATATCTTATTAACGTCGCGTGGTTTTAACGTTGTAGGCAGTTCCTCAAATATATCACGGAAAATACAAACACTATACCCCTGACATATTGCTTAAAGCAGTTGAAGAAGTAAAGTTGAAAAAAAAAGACCATCCGTCGTGTTGCTCTTCAATACAACATTCCAAACCAGACATTGCGTGATCGGATCAGTGGTCGTGTGAATCCAAATAACTTTACGACTGAAACGGTTTTCACTGAAGACGAGAAACTGAGGTTGGTGGAACACGCAGAAGACTCTGTCAGACTGGGGTACGGCTTCAGTAACACAGCCATGCAACAGATGGCAGGCGAGTTGGCGCACCACCTTGGAAAACGCGCTACTGACAAGCCTCTCAGTAACTGTTGGCTATATGGCGTTTTGAAAAGACGGGAGAGTAGAATATCCACACCGAAACCTTCAGCGTTGGATTCAAACAGAGCCAAACATACAACTCCATAACTTGTTGACAAATATTTTGAAAACCTCGAAGAGGCTATCGCGGGGTACGGGCTACAAGAAAGCCCTGATTGCATATACAATCTGGACGAAACTGGCATCTCTCCTGAACATCGACCACCAAACATTATCGCTCCAATCAACGAGAAAGCGCAGACGGTCACGTCGCCTCGATCAGCAACAACATCATTGGTCGCGTGCGCAAGCGCATCAGGACACCATCTTCCGCCATATTTTGTGTTTAAAGGTTCATTACAATTTAAGCAAACTAAATTTTAATCCATATATGCTAAGCAAATGAGTTAAAATCATAATTATGTATTACAGTATTTATAAAACTAAAACATGCATTTAAAGTAAAGTCAGTCGCGTAAATCAATACATTGATGTTATATTATTAACTTTAAAACACAACATGAATGTACTATATATCTATTAATATGTAAACGCTGTAGTAAATTACATAAATAATTAATGCAGGAAAAATGTCCCACGACAACTTGTCGAAAGAACTTACACCCGGTGCCGTTGTTACCATGTTGGAAACTGGTTGGTCGACCACTGCAACCTTCAAGGACTACCACGAAAACCACTTTTTGAAGTACGTCAATAGAGGAGACGGCAGCCAACCAGTACTCCTATTACTTGACGGGCACAGCACACATACTTTCCAAGAGATGGTTAAATGGGCCAGAGATCGACACATCCACCTGTTCTGTTTGCCAGCGCAAACATCGCATGTCCTGCAACTTGAAATTGGAGTGTTTGGGCCGTTCAAGCGCTTCTATTACAGCGAATGTGCTTCGTACATGAAGGCGAATCAAGGCAAGATCGTCACGTAATACGAAATAGCAGGCATCGCATGTAAGGCGTACTTGAAGGCCCTCTGTCCCTGGAACGTAGTTTCCGCATTTAGGAAAACCGGTGTGCATCCCCTGAACAAAAATGGTGTTCCGATAGAAAACTCTTGCCGTGTGAATCGTTCCGAGATGAGACACCAATGCTCAAGATGCAGTCGATACGCGCTGGCAAAGAGGCGGTGGATGAGTATCTACATTTGGTCAAATTGTTGTTTTCAATTTTCCAAATTTTGTAAATTCTAGCGCAAGGAATATTTATACAGTTAATTCATTATTTGGTTTTGGACTATTGGTTATATCATTGTTAATTTGTGTAATGTTTAAAAACAAAACAAACATAATGTTGATTATTATGTGACATAAATATATCAAGCAGTTGAACTTGACAATTTTAGCACACAAAATGACCATGATATAAAATTTATAATGCTTCACTATGTTAAATTTTTCATGCTTTCAGGTTAAAAAAAATCGATTTTTTTAACCAAATCCATATTTTCAATTATTGTGTCATTAATGAGGTATTTTATTTTATTTATTTTAGTTTATTTGTTAATAATTCATTAATTTTGTTTGGGTCAAACACACATGAAATGTAGAATGCAATGTGGAAACCTGATTTGAGGAATAAACATATCATTTGTTTGTTTTTATGTCTATGCATATCTTAGACTATATTTTCTGATTTTATAAAAATGTGCCAAATTGAATTTAATTTATTTCAGCCAATTTTTCCACCTACAGGCGCACAGGTCCGGAAGTGAAAAGAAGTATTACAATATGAAAGACAAGAGTAATTGAAATTTAAGAAATTAACTCCTGTGTTATTTTTCTCTGAACTTAATGATTCTTATTTAATGAAAAGAATATGTACATTTAATTTATTAAAGTGGAACATCATAGTTACTGTGTGAAAAGTAGATAAAATTTGTTATTGATTTTTGACGATTCTGCTTCAGCATCGTCTAAGTAATCATACCATGGAAAAATAAAAATTCTTCACAATGGCGAGCTATGTAAAAGACCGAGCCAGTCCGATTGAGATAGTGTCGATTTTCTAAAGGTGGCAGGGGATATATCAGTGAAAGGGGGTCCATGAAAATTACATATCTTTAGGGTAGGTGTTACCTATGGTCTTTAAAAATCAATTAGGTATTTATAAGATGTATTTCTTGTGTTAGATTGTAGAAAGAATGTCTAAAAATTTTGGAAAAAAACATAAAAACTAGCCACAGCTCCCTAGCAAGGAAATTTTGAATCTTCAAAAAGGAGGTTTTCACTTTTGTCGAAAGTCAATATTTCACGCTGCAGAAACAGAACAAAACTTTGAAGGTAAATTGTGAAAAATCTAAACGTATAGGAGACATTTTTCTAGGTAAATAAACAAAGCACAGGGATGAAATTAATGAGTAATCTAGCCAAAACTAGGATTGCATTCTGTTTGAATGTTCTGTGCATGCCATGAAATGGGTCAAATTTCTCAATTTTTCATTAAAAATGAGGTGGGTGGGGGGAAAGATCAAGGGCCATAGTTTCACAAGTGAAGAAGCCAGCCTTGTCTTTGGTTGTATTTTCAATGTATATTGCCTATGTTATGACACTGACACAAAAAGGCTTTCTTGTGTCACTTTCTGTTTTGATGCAATGGATTTGACTGTTTGCGGCCTTTCGGAACTCGAAATTTTGTCAAAAATATATCCCCTGCCCCCTAATCGGCATAACTCGCTGATTAGCATTGGTAACATTCTCCAGCAGAGTTGTCGTTCATGCCTCAACATAGGGTTCGACAAAAAATGCGTATATGACTCATATCGGCGGATATGACTGAAAAGTGCGGATATGAACAGTTAATGGCTTTTTAAATGTATTTTCCTTTATTTTTGTTTAATGAAAATCGTTCTGTGACAAAAATACACGTCGCTAATGTGTAATGTTACGATCGAATAAATTTAAAAGCGTTTTTCATTAGTGTTTTAATTTCAGTAACTCCCAATTAATATCCGCGAATATGAACGACCAGTCAGACCACCGCTTTTATTAAATTGCTCTATTTTGAGGCAGTCTTAACATATTTATCACATATTGTGAATTTTTAATTCAACAGTGATTTGTTCATAACAAAACTGCAAAAAAAACGCATGAATATTGCCTAAATTCGTTCATATTCGCACATTTCGTTCATATCCGCGGATATGAGTCATATACGCATTTAAGACGGACCGCTCAAGGTCATACAACAATGACCGCGCCCATGAGATAATGTTCACACTCGTTTCAAAACTTTCTTACAGCATACATCGGCTTGTTTGGCTATTTAGAAACTGTCATTTAGGATATGAGTTATTCATTAACTAAATCTCCGCTAATGTCAGCAATGGATTGAATTCGAAGGATACATTCGATGTGAATGCAGGACTTTCTGGATCTTGACAGCTTGACACGGTAAAATTGGTATTTTTAGTTATCAATTTAAGTCACATTTTGCTTTGTAAATTGTATTCTAGCGTATGCGACTTATTGAATGACTATGATACCCGATATCAACATATCACATGGGATTTGCAGATCACCAAGCTGTCCTGAAATCATTGATTACAAAGTCTTTACTCATATTACGGGTTTGTATTATTTCTTCTTTCTATTTTAGTACAGTCGATTGGTGTATAGCGGATTTAAGTGAGTAACGGATAGGTTAAAAGTTGTTTGCAAAATACTTTTATTTATGTAAAGATTTATAGTGTTATATGAATTGAATACAAAATGCCTATCATTGTTCAGTCGATTCATGTTTTAGTTGACGTGTGTCAATGTTTAACTTACAATTGTTTCTTTTTTCAAAAGCAAAACAAGGTTAAGTTATGTACGCACCGTTTTTGTGACGAAAGGAAAAGTGAAGACGTATGGTTTCCTGAATTTTGCAGATTTTGTTTGGGAAACATTATGTTCATTGATGTTATATTGTAGTATAATGTGTCCTTTCTAAAAGTAAGAATGCTCAGAAACCAAATTGATGCGTACCACAGAAAATAAGCATGAGAGCTGCAACTCGTGATTTAGTGAATAACGGACATGTGGCGACACATATTCGGGAATGTGGGGATTGTCTCAAACTAAATGAAAACTCAATGGAAGTTGTCCAATACACACGTGGGTAGCGCGTGGCTATGATATTTATTAGTAAAAACATCATTTTGAATGAAAAATAATAAAGTTATAACGAAAAATCTATATAACAAGGTATTCAACTCAAAACGACCCGAATATAGGGTGCATCGCTCTGAACAGCCATTACTTCATCAATTGTGCAGCGATTTCCATGAACTCGGTCTTATTAAACGCAGACATGAAGTTCCTTTTCTGGAAATGTACATATCTTGCAATATGTTTTACAAATGATGGTTAAAATTTCAAGAAATAACACGATACACATGTAATCCGACAAAGACCTAAGCGCTCCGGTAATTGCTTAATCAGTTTACCCTGAAATGTGCACTGTAAACAAAAAATATTTGTCGGAATTTTAAAACCGCTGGCATGTTTCAATAGGAAAGACATTTGTCTTTCGAGGTTTAAAGGTTTAATTACTAAATGCATGGTGCTTACGTTGAAATGAGACTCTAAGTCCTAAGCTATACGTTATACACAAATCGACTGTATTAAATATCATTTTAAAGTCAAATGAACTGTGTCACAGTAAAAGAGACATTAAGGCGATTGTGGCCAGTTTGGATCCAGATCAGCTTGCAGTCGCTTGAAAGCTGTTTGCTTAAAAGCGGTTTACCATTATTTGCATAAATAAGAGGTTAATTCCGCCACGCCAGGTCAATAAATACGCACAACATCTATGAGTGAGCGGTCGATAGTCGCATAATTTGGTATAAATAATAATATTGTTCAATAAATACGCTCAATATCTATTAGTTAGCGGTTGATAGTCGGAAATTTTGGTATAAATAATAATAATAGTAACGTTCAATGTCAAATATCTCTTAAAGAAACAGATGTAAGGCGTCTTCTGATTGGCTTACACTCAAGGGTCAGTAAAGACTGAACGTCGAATTACAATTTTGTACATCGAAGTACCAAAAATGTTAAGTAAAGACTGAACGTCGAATGACAATTTTGTACATCGAAGTACAAAAAATGCACATATCTCTTTTTACCTACTAGGCCTTGTTGACTTTCGACCCAAATGGTACGCCATAAATGTGTATTGATACTATTGCCTTCGAGGTACTTATCCGATGTTTGAAGGAAAGGGCCAAGAATGTGTGATTGTGGGTCAAGTTCCCCAGGGGTACTACGTCCCGGTACCCCCATTTTTTTTCCCTACCAAAAATGTTTGGTACCCAATTTTTTTGGCATAAATGTTTCGTTCCCAAAATTGTTGTACCAAATTATTTTTTTTCGTACCCACATACACAATTGTGATGATGTAGACCTACTTAAATTGATGCTTTTATATATCCATCCTCTTCAAAAGCATCGTCACACCAGTACTGCCAGTTCTTTGATTTTATTATAAGTTCATTATTATATTTTTAGCCTATGCTGTACAAGCAATATTGTTGAGAGATCTATAATTTAAAAAAATGAAAATAATATTAACTTTGGGGAATTTTATGAAATTTTGAAAATTATTATATTAATAACTACTCTCAATTTTTCACTCGCCCAGCATACTCACACATAATGTGCAAATCAAGATACATGAAAAGTGCTTAAAATAGCATCAAATCAAACATTGGTTTAACTTTTGCTTCAACTGTTTAATTTAGACACTTAAATTACACATTTTCTTCTCAATATAACTATAGCACGGACTAAAAATGACGAGATGAGGAGGCCAGGCACTGGTGGAGGGCCCCGGGTGAAGAAGTTCCCGGAAGGCATTCTCCTTGAGCATTTTGGGGATTCCGCCTCGCTGGCAGAGGTCCCCAATTCAATCAACACTGATGGTTGGTACAGTTTATATAAAATACAATACCATTGTCATTGCTTATAATTATAATACCCTTTTTTGTCTTTAAGCTAATTAAGTTAATATATAAGTGGTTGATTGTTCCTTCAAACTTTTTTGATTGTTGGCATTATGCTTTGGTATTCAGTCATGAAGGTAATGTTTAACAAAGATATTATTAATTCATGATTGGAATGAAATACAATAATGTTTAACTGCATTAGAAAAGTATTTTATTAAATATTCATCATATTTCACCTTTCTCTGTTTGTTGGAATTGTTTTCAGTACCGATAAAATGTATGTGTAATTGTTTATTATAGACTGTTAAATGTAAATTATCTGTATTCCTTTATTTACTTAGCTTCAGAAGGTACCCTATTCCTCAGTGTCATAGATTGGGACAAGATTCAAACAGGTAAAAAATTAAAATAGATTATTCTATCCATCTTTGCTAATGACATAATTACGAATGGAGAAAGCTTTTGTGTTAAACATAACATGTTGATTTAATAAATAATTTCTATTTATTACTCAATACATGTATGTAATATTGCTAAAATGCGGTGACGAAGATTTGTGTTGTTGATAAAAGTATGTTCTATAAGAAAATATATAAATATGTTAGATAAGTTAAATTTACAATGCAGTCAGTTTGCATATATGTTTGTTTCACCATAAAAATGTATGTGAATATTGATATTCCTTTATTTGTGAAATAAATATTAATATTTGCTGTTACAATATGATTATTTGTTATTCAAGTTAGTATGTTTGTACATTGAATGCATTTCCCATAGGCAATTATCATTACTCTACACATTTCAGAGAATTTCTGGATATGTTTTGTTAAAAAATAAAATTTCAGAATATGGAGGGGCTATTTCAATGGTTATACTACTATAAGAAGTGCATGTCCCTTAATACCATGGTTTGCATATTCATTACTTACATTAATTCATACATTAGATGTGAACTTCAACAAGGCCACAAGTATATATATGGAATTGAACAATTATGTTGATTTATTTAAGAAAAGTAAATAAAATTTAACTGGCATGACCAAATCATTTCTTCAGCACAACGTCTGTATTCCCGTAACATTGGAGTAAACTTTTTAATAACAAACTGCAAAAATTGATCTTGTACATATGGAGCGAAACAAAATATTTATCGAGAACCTACAGACCGAGGGGCGGACTAACAGCGTTGTTAAAATCACACACCTCCTTTGCGGGGGGACATTACAAAGACAGATAAATACACAGGTGTGGAGAGATCGCATGCTAAAACCAACAGTGAAATGAGATTAAAAGAAGGGCACATTAATGTGTAATTATTTAATCATTACACTGTTTTATTCCATACAGTGATATCAAAATGGCATTTAGAGTATAGAATGAAGATATCATATAACAATAACTGCGAATTAGGAACGAGATGAAACAAAGATCCAATTTTGACTAAATTCGGGTGGCATCACCCTTTTGTTTACATGTGCTCTATCCGATGGTAACTTGCCCTAGGCATAATTGCAGAATGTTCTCAGTCAAGGTCATTAAGACAAAACACGAATCACTCACCGGCAATGGACTGGAATGTGAATATAATGGTTGTACACTCTAGTCGATCTGGAAACTGAATAAATCGACGAGCTTGTTGAGTAATTGCTTTGCCAACTCGTCGGCAGCATCTTGACACCGACGATTGGCTTATCTTCAACGTATCGCCCAATATCAACTGGAATGATCCCGTGGTCATAGCTCGAAAGAAAACACATAGCTGCTGGATTGGAAGGAGAGGGGTGTTTCTCCGCGTTCCAATGTCCAACGAGTGCACAACTAAATTCAGTAAGGCAAGTATAGTTGCCGGAAAAAGCGATATCGTTTATATATCTCCATCTCGAATAACCCTTCTAATGGGTTTTCGCGATCGAATAATAATTTTCTTGGAATGTTTTCTACATTTTCAATCAAGATTTGACGGTAACGAATTGCTTTAGCAGCCATCTGTAAGAATTATTCTTAGTATGCTCAAGAGCATTCTTAGAATTCTAAAGAAAATTCATTGTTTTTAAGAATTTTCTTTAGCCATTTGTGTTGGTGAATTTGACTTAAGAATTTTTTCTTAGACTAAAGAATTTTCTTATTTCTTAAGTCTAAGAATTGCTAAAGAATTGTTGGTGAAAACGGGCCCGGGACTAGTGCCGAATGTCATGTCAGAGCTGGCTCGACATTCGCCTCAGCTTGATATTCGGGGCCATTGCCGAATGTCGATTTCAGAGCTGGCTCGACATTCGCCCATCTCGATATTCGGGACTAGTGCCGAATGTCGATGTAAGAGCTGGCTCGACATTCGCCCCAGCTCGATATTCGGGACTAGTGCCGAATGTCGATGTCAGAGATGATGCGACATTAACTGCAGATCGATATTCGAGACCTGTGTTGAATGTCGATGTCAGAGCTGGCTCGAAATCCGCCCCAGATCGATATTTGGGAATAGTGCCGAATGTCGATGTCAGAGCTTGCTCGACATTCGTTTCAGCTCGATATTCGGGGTTAGTGCCGAATGTCGATTTCAGAGCTGGCTCGACATTCGCCAGCTCGATATTCGGGACTAGTGCCGAATGTCAATGAAAGAGCTGGCTCAACATTCGCCCCAGCTCGATATTCGGGCTAGTGCCGAATGTCGATGTCAGAGCTGGAGCGACATTAACCCAAGATCGATATTCGGGACTTGTGCCGAATGTCGATGTCAGAGCTGGTTTGACATTCGCCCCAGCTCGATATTTGGGACTAGAACCGAATGTCGATGTCAGCGCTGGCTCGACATTCGCCCCTGTTCGATATTCGAGCTAGTGCCGAATGTCGATGACAGAGCTGGCTCGTTATTCGCGCAGCTCGATAATCGGGAATAGTGTCGAATGTCGATATCAGAGCTGGCTCGACATTCGCCCCAGCTCGATAGTTGGTACTAGTACCGAATGTCGATGTCAGAGCTGGCTCGACATTGGCCTTAACTCGATATTCGGGACTACTGTCGAATGTCGATGTCAGAGCTGGCTCGACATTCGCCCCAGCTCAATATTCGGGACTTCTGCCGAATGTCGATGTAAAAGCTGGCTCGACATTTATTCGCCCCAGTTGGATATTCGGGACTAGTGCCGCCTGTCGTTGTGAGAGATGGCTCGACATTCGCCCCAGCTCGATATGCAGGACTAGTGATGAATGTCGATGTCAGAGCTGGCTCTATATTCGCCCCCAGCTCGATTTTTGGAATAGTGCCGAAATTCGATGTCAGAGCTAGCTGGATATTTGCCCCAGCTCGATATGCGGGACTCTTGCCGAATGTCGATTTCAGAGCTGACATGATATTCGCCCAAGCTCGATATTCGGAATAGTGCCGAATTTTGATGTCAAAGATACCTCGATATTCGTCTCGGCTCGATATGCGGGACTAGTGCCGAATGCCGATGTCAGAGCAGATTCGACATTCGCCCCAGCTCGATATGCGGGACTAGTGTCGAATGGCGATGTCAGAGCTAGCTCGACATTCGCTCCATCTCAATATGCGGGACTAGTGTCCAATGGCGATGTCAGAGCTAGCACGACATTCGCCCCAGCTCGATATGCGGATTAAGTGTCGAATGGCGATGAAAGAGCTAGCTCGACATTCGCCCCAGCTCGAAATGCGGGACTAGTGTCGAATGACTATGTCAGAGCTAGCTCGACATTCGCCCCAGCTCAATATGCGGGACTAGTGTCGAATGTCGATGTCATTGGCGGCTCGAAATGCGTCCCAGCTCAATATTCGAAAATCGAATGTCGATGTCAGTGCCAACTTCACACACCTTTAATAAACTAACGTGGAATAAGGTCGCTATCGTTTGATAGTAAACTGTATACGTCGTTTATGAACATGAGACTGACATCATGCCTTTAACAAAATGACATGCTTACTGATGACCAAAACGGCTTTCGTAAAAAACGTTCATGTGTGAATCATGTGTTTACTTTGTGTTAACAGCATACTAAAGAATAATAAACAGGTGTTCACAGCCTACATGGATCTCCGCCATTGTTTTGATTACATAGGTCGGGATATGTTACTTTATAAACTTATTTTGAATAAAATCGACGGAACAACTCTATAAAGAATATCTACTCAAGCATCGTATCAACTATACGCATCAACAATAAACTTACCGAGTGTTTTGAGTGTGCAACTGGCGTAAAACAAGGGTGAAACCTGTAGCCGACCTTGTTTGCAATTTTTGCGAACGATCTTGTGCAAGAGGTAAATGACCTTGACATTGGTATGGAGGTTGAATAACGTAAACTGTCAGTTCTGATGTATGCAGATGATATAGTGTTGACGAGCGTCTCAGAAGAAAAACTTAAAAGTACTGTACTCGACACAGTGCATAATTGGTATAAGCGTTGGAGAGTTTAAATAAATGCAACAAATCAAAATGCATGCATCTTCGTCAAGGTAGAACCCAAAGAACTACATTTACCTTCAAAAAAGGAGACACTATTCTGGAAACAGTCGATAAACTCATATACGTTTGTATACTGTTTCACGAGAAAAATGACTTTACCCATAATTGTGACATTTAAGGTAAAGCATCTGGACGCGCACTTGGTGGAATTATTAATCAAGTGCATCACCTAAATGACTTGGGTTTCAAAACGTTTGATAAACTATACATCTCTTGTGACATACCGATTATTGATTACTGCTTTTCAGTTTGGGGCTAAATACAGAATTAACCAATTGACATCGTCCACGGTAATCGGAAAGAAGATGAAGTACACTGTCTCTTTGAATGTGATACTTACAATAATTAACGGCGCATACACTTAGCAGATATGTCATCTGAGCTGACGAACCACAATGCTATTAATAAACTGAATATACTAATTTTTAGAGATTTTTATTTTGTCATAGCCAGCTCGTCCGCCGTCCGCCGTAGGCGTCGTGCTAAAACCTTAACATTGGCTCTAAAATCGAAGTGCTTCCACCTACAACTTGTAACTTCATATGAAGATGCACCTTGATGAGTTCTACACGCCACAGCCATTTTTGGCTCACAAGGTCAAAGGTCAAGGTCACTGTGACCTTTAATATACAACTTTAACATAGGCTCTAAATTCAAAGTGCTTCCACCTACAACTTTGAAACTTCATATGTAGATGCACCTTGATGAGTTCTACACGCCACACCCATTTTTTGGTCACTAGGTCAAAGGTAAAGGTCAGTGTTACCTCTAATATAAAACTTTAACATAGGCTCTTAAATTAACGTGCTTCCACCTACAACTTTGAAACTTCATATGTAAATGCACCTTGATGGGTTCTACAGGCCACATCCATTTTTGGGTCACTAGGTCAAAGGTGAAGGTCTATGTGACCTTAAAAATAAATCTGACAAACTTTTATTTATTCAAAACTGCACCCGCAGCCGAGCGTTGGCACCCGTTATGCGGTGCTCTTGTTTTATGGATGGAATAGTGTCAATCGCATCTTACTTAAGCTGGTTCTTCACAAGAGATGTTTAAACGAAATGCACCTATTGGACATTTAAACAAAGTTCGCTCTGGAACAATGCGTCTTCTGTATCCTGTTATGTTATCCGTTACCAACAACAGGATCGTCCATCTTATGTGAAATGTTATAAAATATTTACTTATGTGTATTTTTTAATAAACGGAATTCAAAATGATAATAAATTGCATTTCTTTTATTTGAAATCATGCAGACGCATGTTATTATTATGGAAGCCCCTAACGGAAAAATGAGTACATAAGCAAGTTACAGAGCAACTCATTGTTGAAGACCAAAGCCGAACAAATCTGCTCCCTTCCATTCATCTGTAAGTGTAAAGGAATGATAAGCCGTAAGTATCATAAATACGGTAATTTACTCATGCATATATCTTAATCCTAATTTATGGGTTATGAATGATGTAATCAGACAGATTGCACGTTTGTTTGGTACCTGCCATTTTAAACATCACTGGTGCTCGATCGGTCATTGTCGGCTTGTGTCATCAGCGTGTCCTAAGCTTGGGGCAACCAAGTAGACCTTAATGGGAAACTGCAGCGAGTCTCTGGCATCGTTTTGCAAAATTAGAGTTTGTGAAATTTTTGGGAAAATTGAAAGAAACTGCTAATATTGCGCAGTATATATGGAGCTGTTGCAAAAGTTATGGCCACTCAAACGGTGCAAGAAACTCTGAAAAGCACAGGCCGATCGACACTGGCTGAAGGAGGGTCGAAGCAGTCTTCGAGGGCATCCAATTACGTAGGCACGGGAATCGCCGTGTTCATAGAAGCCCGCATGGTATGGGGCTTGAGCCATATGTACGAACGTAGGCAAGACGGTTAACTGACAATGAAAGATTTTACATATAATCTAGCGCGTAAATATTCATGTATGAATTAAGTGCAGCTGGATTGTCAATCGTTGGAAGTCTAGGAGGCCAAGCTTTAGGCGGACTTATTTGAGATCCCATTGTAGCGCTGTGCCAGTTAGCGGGACGGCCGTCGGTGCCTTCGTGGGCGTGTTCATCGGAAGTATCATCGGCTGTTTTCTGGGTGCGATTACAAATAAGGCGAGTTTTCGGCTCCCTGCTCGGACCATTCGTCGGAAAGGTTATCATCGTGGCGATGATGCGGCGCGTGATATATGCGATATTTCTGCAGGGGACCAGTTCGTAATCTGCCTGTGGCTTTTGCTCCTGTGGTGCCATGCTATTGTACTAGATACTGATTTTGAAGCGATACAAAAGTTGATGATAAGAATGTCATACTAAATGGGATTTCTGGAAGAATGTAGATGCTACTTCTAACCCTATTTTTAAAGTGATGCATAACGAAAGTTACATTTACAATCTTTAAGTTTCCATTTAAGACCTTTTCTCGGTCAAATCGAACACTAACTTATAAGTTCACATTATTTTGCATGCTGATGTAAACAAAAGGGCAACTGATGGTGTTTGAAAAGCAATGTAATGTTTATAAAAAATAATATGCCGTTTATTCTCGGTAGACTGTATTTCCATGAATTTTTTTTTCACTTTTGATAGAAGTTTTATAACTCATTATTTCCCATTATTTCGCATGCTGATGTAGAGAAAAGGGCAACTGATGGTAAAATAGCAATTTAATTTATGCCAAAAATATTATGTCGTTTATCCTCGGTAAACTGTATTTCCAATTGTGTTGTATCACTGTTGAAAGAAGTTTAAGAACTATGAACGTTGTGAATAATATACATTAAACAACACCATGCAGGATATTTGTATATTTTTTATTTCTAATAATACTCAACCAGATAATTGTACTTAAATGGGACCTTAGATAACTTCTGATAGCCCCTTCATCATCCTGAGTAAAACCTCTTATTACTAAGACTTATTTTTATACATGTAGTAAAACCGGGGCTGTATTGAGCAATATTTACAAAAAGGCATGTGCCACTGGTTGGACTATATTTTTGTGTTGTTCAGCATTGTTTTTCCACCCGTGCACGATGGTCCTAACAAAAATGCTGTGTAATTATATGTATGAAATATATTTACAAATGTACAATTTTTTTATTTTCGTTTTAAATAATATGTTGAAACAATTATTTGTGTGGAGTATTGGTGGCAATTTTCTTTTAGTTGTCTATGTTCGCATTATTCCGTGCAAATAAAATTGAAAGAAACATACATGTTGAGTTTTAAGTTTTAGAGCAGCTAAGTGTAAATCCCCATTGTGTAAGCACCAAAGAAAACAGACGATGTTTCCCATTCAATTAGGAACAAAAAAAGACTTTGAGCAAATCAGAAATATCAAAACAGAACCATGGTTACATGTTCACCAACTGAACTAAAATGCAATAGAGTCTACACAATTAAGGAACGTAATATATCACTAGGTATAATAATTTGCTTAGCGCTATGAACTTGTGTCTTATTTGCATTATGACAAAAGGTATGAGGTAAATTATGTTTAAACTAGAATTTATAACAATAAGAACAAACAATATCCCCTGAATCGACATGTCGTATAAAGTAGCATGCTGTTATCGATTGTATAAGTTGAGGCATAATTTTTGTACAATTAAACGTTTGACGGAAACAATTGCACACGCAAATCGTAAACTGATAAAGAAAACTTCCTGCAAGTTTGAATGATGAACCACTGGTACACTGCAGACAGCCAGTGTGTGTATGTAATCAATAGTGTTTAACAGCTTGTTCGACGACATTGGCCAGTCTAGTGTTAGCAGCTTGTGCGACGACACATTGGCTGCTTTCTGGGAAAACAGGGCTTAATGCATGTCAAATAAGATTAACCTGTGCACACTGATTAGCCTGTACAATGCACATAAGCTAATCAAGGACGACACTTTCTGATTTTATGGTGTTTTTCGTTTAAAGAGAGTCTCTGGTACTGGGATGAAAATTAATGCATATGAAGCTTAAATTAACTTTTTTATTAATGATTATAAAAAAAAAATAAAATCGATAATAACTTCAAAGTAACCTCGCTGACAAGGCAAATAAACAAAATCACTTTTAAATAAAATAAACAAACAATAAGTTCTAAATGTTTACCTAGTGGCATTTTTAGTAAACATCTAAAAATGACCTTTTCACAGTTTGTCATTAAATGCTTAACATTGATAAATGTAAACATTGAATCTTAAAAGCTTCATTAAAAAAAAAAACAAGAATAAAATTAAAGAAACAAAAAAAGTTACCCTCAACTGGGCTCGAACCACTGACCCCTGGAATAAAAGCCTATCGTTTAGACCACTTGGCCAGCCTTGCTTATACAATGAGAGGTGTATTTTATACTGTATATGCATAAGCAATCATCGTAGTATGACAAAATATAACGACAACATCAGATATCTCCAAATTATTAAATCGTTTAATTTTGTCAATTTACCAAAACGTGAAAAGGTCCCTTTAATGTCTTGAGACATGCAAATTGAATGAGTTCAATACACTCAGATCTTACATCATGAATAACTAACAGGTTTAGTGGTTGCTTGTGAGCCTGGGGCCAGTAGATTTAAGCCCAGGAAACTCATTTTCAAACGTTGGTTACAGTTGAGCTACAAAGCAAGGCAACTAGCTTTTTCAAAGCTTGAACAACTCATCCAATTATACATAGAATACAAATTGGCGACTGTGGATCAACTAGGCATGGGAAATGATTCAACTTGGGATCACAACAAGACATGATGCATTAAAAGTCTGTCATGTTGGATCAATAGTTTAAATAAAATAGATAAAGTATTAGATACACATTACACAACATGTACATGATTCTAGGCTTGTTATTCTTAACCAAGGCAACCCAAATTCTAAAGATGGTTGCCAGTGCAGCAACCAATTGCGAAAAAAAGAGACATATTGTTGTTATTTTGTCTAAGTTATCTCGATAACATAAATATGAGGATAAACAGTGCACACACATCTCAACCTGTGCTTTAAGACACAGTCTTTATAAATTTGAATGGGTTGCGTTCATTTCAAACTTGCGATATAAAAAGCTATAACATAATTTTGATCATCTTCAGTTATATAAATCAGTTACCTCTGTACATAGATATGAGGATAGCTATATCCTTTCTCTGTCGCAATTGCATACCACGCGATAATTGTAGAGACAAATGCAATAAACTAGAAAGGTTTCTTCCTTTCAAAGTGTATCCGTATATTATAATTAAAACCACGTGTGGTATTACATTATATTAAAGCTAAGCCATTTAATTCGTTGTTTTAATAATTGTTTTTTATAAAGTGCAAATCACGGCAATGTTATTACTTTAATAGGAAACATAACAGTACTTCTTAACGATGATTAATGAAGACGCTTGCATATTGTTTGTAAGGAGTCTACACAATTAAATAAAAAGTATGGTAAAAGTTTATTTCCTGAAAGAAAGGAAATCATTTGAAATAGCATTTAACATTTGACATGCAAACTTGAGAAACCAAAATACACATTCCTGGATGAAGCACGCAAGAAAAATAAATTGGGTTGGAATCATTTTTTTAAATTATAACTCGAAAAATACCGCAAAATACCAAAAGAATAAGTAATTGTAATAAAAACATATTTGAATTGATTTGAGTAATACTATTGCAGCAAAAACATCTTTCAAAAGCTAGAATCACATTGTATAATGATATTTGTGTGAATTTGTTTATAATTGTTTGCCATACACTAAAATTCACCTCTGTCTCCACAGGCTAACTTTAACAGGCAAATATATCACTGTTTTATATTTTATTAGAAAAACGGACAGTTTTAAGACCTCCAAACCACGGTAAGCGAATATTAAAGTATTTTGATGAATCACATGTGGTTTTAAATCGTTTTATGGAAAATAAAGTTTAACAATTATTATGTCTAAATAAGTTTGTATTTGGTTAAATTAGAGGGAAAATGTTTGGCCCAATTCCATACGGTGTAAGCCAAATACGTTTCAAATTTCAATAATATCCTTGGAATTAACATGTACCAACAATTAGCAGAATAAAGTTTGTAAGGAAAAAAATAAGGCGCCTGTGTTTTTGAAAATAATTTACAAGTATAAATAATAAGCTTT
This sequence comes from Dreissena polymorpha, assembly GCF_020536995.1. Classification (NCBI taxonomy): domain Eukaryota; kingdom Metazoa; phylum Mollusca; class Bivalvia; order Myida; family Dreissenidae; genus Dreissena; species Dreissena polymorpha. Next base: position 76,451,522 of record NC_068359.1, read on the forward strand.
AACATCAAATGCAAAGAAATATGTTTTTCATTTACCTATTTACTGTTTGCTTGTGATAACTTACAACTTTGATGAATGGATGAGGTAAGTCATTAACTCATATATGCAGGGAGTTCACAAGCATGCGATCTGCGAATGTCTTAAAAACAATTGTTTGTACCTGTAAATTTTTCGGCATAGCTGTCTTATACAGGTTTTGACATCATTCGACTTTTGTAATTTCTCAATGAAATCTTGAGAAAAGACAGTAGGCAAGAATTAATAGATTACATTAGAAAACTCCACGAAATAGAACAACAGCAATGTACAAAATGTTGACCTATTTACATAAACACATAATATAATTCACTAAATCTTATCGGTGTAGTATAGCGCACACAAATGACGTGTACGTTCAAAATATTGCAAGGAGCAGAATGTTTGATAGATCTGCTATGTTCATCATATTTATGCATATGAATTTTTTTGTGAGTTTAACGTTGACCAAATTATTTTATTTTAAATCAATGTGCATATTTAATACGTTTTACTGTTTTATGATATATGTGTTTAAGAACGCCTTTACACGTGCATGTAGCGTTAGATACTATTCTCCTAACGGCCGCTCTATGCAGTTAATTCAAAGATTAGTTTAAACATATTTTATTTCAAACAAGTATACATTATTTATACATAGAATATCATACAACAATACTCATACTTTCATGTTCGAAAAGGATTAGAACGAAAGACACAGTCTTATATGGTTCTTCTCCCTTGCTATATGAAAAGTTACATGTTTACGGACATAATTGGCTATGTAAGGCAAAGTAAACAATATTTTTATACAAAACAACTCCACTTATGGAATTATATTTGCTTAATAAAATTAATATGTTGACATGTTTGAGAAATGTAAGAAATAAAGAGGGAGGTTAGGAAAGAAAAGAAGGACGATGTTTATGAAGACTTACTATTTATAATAAATTTGTGAACTGCATCAGCTATTTTAGTATTGGTTAAGTAGTCACGTGATACGTCTCCATATAGAATAGTTTCAATACATGGGGCAGAATAAATTAATATTGTGTTAATGAGTTCACCACGAATGTGTATATACAGATTGCATTCAAGGAAGTAGTGTGACGTAGTTTCGAGAAGTCCACAGTGACATAGAGGCGATGTAATTTTGTTGCGTCTAAACAGATGATCATTTAGAGCGCTACACTCTGTTCTTAAGCGCGTATGTAACATTTGTAACATTTGGGAGCGCCTTTCGCCATATGAAAATAAAGGATTTGAGATCGGACGATCACTGTTAATTAATCTTTTGAAGGAATGGAGCGTTTTAGCATTTTTGATGTGGTCGGGTAGACGATTCCATTCGGAGGCAGTAGATGGTAAGAAAGAACTTGAATATAATGATGTTCGAGCTTGAATTGTTTGTAAATGTGATGAATTTCTTAGAGAGTAATTGTTACGTGAACCCACTGTTGGAGGCAAGAGAGATTGCATATAGTTTGGGACATTGGTTGATATCATTTTATACATTAATATTAATTGTGTTTGTATCTGCGTTGGCTGATGGTTTCCCACCCTAACTCATTTAAAAGTTATTCAATTGAGACTAAACGAGTGCATCCAGATGTTATGCGCGCGGCTTCAGTATGGATTTTTTCAAGTTCATCTTTTTATATTGTGTACAATTGTCAAAAAACAGTGTCAGAATATTCAAAAATTGGCCTTATAACAGAAAAGTATATTTTCTCGAGAGTTTTTCTATCGAGAATTGTTTTTAAACGACGCATTATATGGACTCGTTACCATGCTTTTTCTTTTACATACGATATATGTGCATGCCAAGTACAATCATTTGAAATAAATACACCTAAATGCGTATGGACGTCAACGATCGGTATATTAATATTATGCATTGTTAATGGCGGATGAGATGGTTTGTTTATTTTCTTAGATATAAGCATTGATTTGGATTTAGAGGGGTTGAGGCTTACTAACCATTTATCTGCCCACATAGAGATTTTATCAATATCGGATTGTAAAACGGCTGCGGTTTCGTTTGGTGAGTTTACGAACATAAAAAGATTGGTATCATCCGCGAATAAGTGGAATTGTGCTTGTATTTCATTTATATACACTAGAAACATGAGAGGACCCAGAATAGAACCTTGAAGGACGCCGGCACTAATATCAGTAAGATTGGAGTGCGCTCCTGGTAAAATTACTTTTTGTTTGCGATCGGAAAGATAGTCTGACAAGAAAGATAATAAATTTCTTCAGATGTCTGCCTGTTGAAGTTTGAATAATACACCTTTGTGCCAAACTCTGTCGAAAGCTTTACTTATGTCAAAAAATACATCTCTGACCTCAAGGCCATTGTCTAGCGCTCTGCAAAAAGTATTATAGATATATGTTAGTTGGTTAACAGTCGAATCCCCAGGCAGAAAACCAGATTGAGGTGGCGCAAATTGGCGCAAAGAATGAATTAGCATTTAAGAAATAAAAAATGTGTTTGTGTATTATTCTCTCAAAGACCTTTTCAGTAGTATTAAGGACTGAAATAAGTCGAAAATTTGACGATAAGGCTGGATCACCCTTTTTGAAAACCGGGCACACATTTGCAATTTTCCAACAAGTAGGCATTTTGCAGGAACGTAAACAAGAATTAAACAAATCACACAATGGATAACTTAATTGATACATTGCCTCTTTGAGAATGCGATTATCTAGTCCATCACAACCGGACGCTTTTTCAATCTTAAGGCATTTTATTGAGTCAATGACTTCCACCTGTGTGATGTGAATAGAATGAAGAATATTATCTTTTACATTGTGTGTAGATGGGAGATAAGCTTTAGATGTGTCATCCGCTACAAAGGTACTTGCTTGATCATTGTAAATAGGAGGAATTGAATTGTTTGTGATAAATGTTCGGAGCGTCTTCCACCAGTCTTTTGCGCAAAGTTCAGAGGATTTAACTTTTTCCGCAATGTTGCTAAAATATTCATTTTTTGAATAACGTAAAAGTAAAACAACATCATTTCTGGCGCGACGAAATTTGACCATTGATTAACAGTATTCGATTGTTTGGTTTTTTGATAAAGACGTTTTCGTTGATGAATTTTTTTCTTTATGATATTGTTTAGCCATGGAAGATCACGAGAGCGTATACAAACATTTTTGTTAGGAATACAATTGCCTGCAATATGTAATATTGTTTTGGTAATATTTTCGGCGTAGATATCAATATTTTCGGATTTTAATGTATCCCACCAATTAGTATCTGTCATTACGTGCCGTATTTTTGTATAATCCCCAAATGTCGTAGCGCCAGATATGTCGAAAAAACGTTTTGCCTTTTGGTTTTGTAAATTTCAATGTGACAAAAACTGGGCAGTGATACCGAACCATTTGATCTAATAAGGGTTCTCCTACTCCAGAGAGTAATACGGTATTTTCATTACTTACAAAGATTAAGTCAATTACGGAAGATGATTGCTCAGTATAATGTGTTGGTTAAAAAATAAGTTGAGTTAGATCATAAAGGATACATAATTCGTTTATTTTACGGGCTGTTGGTTCTGATAGAGCATTCAAATTAAAATCACCTGTAATAATAATATCGTGTATACGTGTTTCTCTGGCTAAACCTATAGACTCTTCGATAGCATTCGTGTATTATCTGTCCGCACTGGGTGGTCTATAATAAACGCAAAACAAAATTGACATATTGGTTGAGAGAAATACTTCAATCCATATACATTCAACATTATGTAATTCGAGATCATGTCTGCGTTTAAACGAGATATTTTCATTAACGTATATTGCAACACCACCATGTGAGTCGGGGCGATCCTTGCGGATTGGCTGGTGGAAGCCGTTGAAGAGGAGATCAGTAGTTGGGATAGAATTATTTAACCATGTTTCAGTAAAGCCAATTATATCGAAATCACGAAGACCTGTGTAAAGAATATCTACTTTTTGCAGCAGGCTTTGAATATTGTAATGCACAAATCTTAAGTGGTTTGTTTCTGATGCGTTGTGAAAGGATGATGAACTGTTTGAATCTGTGTTTAGAGATAGGTCAGACAAAGTGGGCCCTGGATTAGGATGAATATCACCTGATCGTAAACGGATTAGATAGGACCTAAAGCATGCTACAAAAAAGAGGAAGCACTTGAAAAGCCTTGTGAGCAGAAGAATATCGGTATCTCAGTTTTCCCTAATAAAACGCGTTTACATGGGTGTTCCACACTTAGTGATATATTCATTGATGTGTAAACATTAATTTGTAAAGAAAAGAGGCTGACAACATTTAGCCATAAACGACATGCATATAGTTAGTGAAGCAGTAGTGGAAAAATAGCTGATGGTCTATATACACTCATGGCAGCGTTATCTGGTCTTCTTTTAGGGTACAACATAATGATATGCTCCAAGTAATACGAGATGGGACACAAACGCTGACATGACACGTTTGTTGCATTTGACCATGGCTACATATTGAGTCATGGCTGATGAAGAGATTCGATAACGTCGGAAGCTACAGAACTGCATCAGATAGGAATAAAAGATATGAGAGAAATAAGACAGTAGAAAGACAAAGGTGCAAAGAAACGATGATGATATGTTATGGAACAGTATCATGATAGAAATTGTTGTGTTGTGTTGGGTGCATTGATTTGAACATGATAAAACCCTAGACAAAGCATTAGAACTATTAGAAAAAAAACAGTTTAAAGTACAAGATACTTTAGAAGTACAATAAGAAGTATGTGCTACTGACTATATAGCAATGATAGCTTACATAAACCGTTAACAATTACATATATTGAAATGTATCGGTTATCAATTAAAGTGTAGCAATCTAGTTATACAAAATAACAGGTCTATTACATCGAATATACAGTAAAGAAGCAACTAGACTAACATCTACTCCAACTATTACGCAACAACACGTATGTACACGCGCAGGCATGTACATACAATACTATGTTACATACGTAAAGATGCATCATTGCACAAGTCTACTCAAACATAGACTTATGCGGTGCAGTATATATCAATAATTATTTAACATTCCGCATACAGTGTAAGCATTATTTAAACAAATATTATGATGACACTATAAGAAGAGCCTAACTTCAAAAACGAAAAGTTAGAGTCCCAGAGTGTATTTTACCAATATATCTTTGGAGTATCGTACCAATGGATATATTATTTTTGTAAGTTTTGATGACAGTTCTGTATACTGTATTTGATGTAATTGTCTGTATGCGAGCAAAAGCAATCCCACGTTTAGTTGTCAGTGTAGGGAGCAATCGAGTTACTCAAAGAGCACATAGTTTACTATTATTATGTATAAAGGGGTCAAGAAAAGATGATGATATGTTATGCAACATTATCATGATAGCAAATGTAATGTTGGTTGCATTGATGCGAACATGATAAACCCCTAGACTAAGCATTTGAACTATCAGAAAATACAGTTTAACATACAAGATACTTTAGAAGTACAATAAGAAGTATGTGCTCCTGACTGTATAGCAATGATAGCTTACATAACAGTTAACGTTTACATAAAATGAGATGTGCCGGTTATCAAGCAAGGTGTAGCAATATAGTTATACAAATATAACAGGACTACTGCATCGAATATACAGTAAAGAAGCAACTAGACATTTGCTGTAATTGTCCGTATGCGAGCAAAGGCATGTATACAAAATACACAGGAAACATTTTAAGCATACGGGGCCAGGTGATGTCGTGATTTACTATAGACATGAAGTCGTAAGCTAAGTAATTGAGACACACACAAAAAAACAGGAAACAACAGGAAATCGTGAACTTCATCAAATGACGGTCAATTGGAGGGAAAATAACATCATCATAAAATAATAAGGTGAAATCATTGAACAAAAAGACAATTATTTACTTGTACTGAGATGTACATAATACATATGTATTATAAATTTGACGCAATTTTTTTTATTTCAGAAACTAACATTTCAATTTGACATTAATTTTAAAACTCAGGTATATTTCTAAAAACACTTAATAACAAATTATTCAGTTCGTTTAACGTTAGGCAAACAGTAACACAATATAACGGGACTTGTTGTCTTAATCCAATAATAAAGTGCTAAGTACATAGATGTAAACACAGTAATTAAGACAAAAAAACAGCAGGAAACAACAGGGTATCGTGCACTTCATGCGTCAAGTGAAGTTCAATTGGAGGGAAAATAATATCATCATATAATGATAAGGTGAAATCATTGAACAAAAAGACAATTATTCACTTTTACTGAGATGTACATAGAACATGTGTATTACAAACTGACGCAAATATTTATATTTCAGAAACTAACTTTACAATGTAACATTATTTTTAAAACTCCGGTATATTTGCTTAAAACACTTAATAACAAATTATTCAGTTCGTTTAACGTTAGGCAAACGGTGACACAAGAATAACGGGACTTGTTGTCTTAATTCAATAATAAAGTGCTTGGTACATACCTGTAAACACAACAATGAAAAATAAGCGTAATCTATGTGTGTCTAAAAAAGCTAGACAAACAATTGAATATAATTTGATCAAAAAGTATAGTTCTATATATATACATATGTTTGTATTTCTCGAGTTCGGATTCACAGCCGATTCGTTTGATGGTTGTTTCGCCATGCTCAGTTATCCTGATCAGTATATTGCCATCCGCTGACCAGACACTTTCATTTTTTTAGCTCATCTATTTTTTGAAAAAAAAAAATGAGCTATTGTCATCACCTTGGCGTCGGCGTCGGCGTCGGCGTCTGCGTCGGCGTCGGCGTCGGCGTCCGGTTAAGTTTTGCGTTTAGGTCCACTTTTCTCAGAAAGTATCAATGCTATTGCATTTAAACTTGCTACACTTACTTACTATCATGAGAGGACTGGGCAGGCAAAGTTAGATAACTCTGGTGTGCATTTTAACAGAATTATGTGCCCTTTTTATACTTAAAAAATTGAAAATTTTGGTTAAGTTTTGCGTTAAGGTCCACTTTTCTCAGAAAGTATCAATGCTATTGCATTCAAACTTGGTAAACTTACTTACTATCATGAGGGGACTGGGAAGGCAAAGTTAGATAACTCTGGCGTGCATTTTGACTGAATTATGTGCCCTTTTTATACTTAGAAAATTGAAAATTTTGGTTAAGTTTTGTGTTTAGGTCCATTTTATTCCGTAAGTATCAAAGCTATTGCTTTCATACTTGCAACACTTACTAACTATCATAAGGGGACTGTGAAGGCAAAGTAATGTAACTCTGACTGGGATTTTGACAGAGTTATGTGCCCTTTTTATACTTACAAAATTGAAAATTTGGTTAAGTTTTGTGTTTAGGTCCACTTTATTCCTACAGTATCAAAGGTATTGCTTTCATACTTGCAACACTTATTAACTATCATAAGGGGACTGTGCAGGCAAAGTTATGTAACTCTGACTGGCATTTGGACGGAATTATGGGCCCTTTATACTTAGAAAATTGAAAATTTGGTTAAGTTTTGTGTTTTGGTCCACTTTACCCCTAAAGTATCATAGATATTGCTTTCATACTTGGAACACTCGCAAACTATCATAAGGGTACAGTAAAAGGACAAGTTGCATAACTCTGGTTGTCATTTTTACGGAATTATGGTCCTTTTTTGACTTAGTAACTTTGAATATATGGTTAAATTTTGTGTTTCGATCCACTTTACTTCTTAAGTATCAAGCTTATTGATTTCAAACTTCAAATACTTTCATGCTATCATGAGGTTACTGTACATGGGAAGTTGAATTTTACCTTGACCTTTGAATGACATTGACTCTCAAGGTCAAATTATTAAATTTTGCTTAAATTGCCATAACTTCTTTATTTGTGATTAGATTTGATTGATACTTTGACAAAACTACTCTTACCTGACATACCACAATAGACTCCACCCAAACCATCCCCCGTGCCCTCCCCCCCCCGAATCCCCCCCCATAATTTTTTTTATTTTTAAGATCATCTCACAACTGACCACCACACCCTCACACTACACCCCCCCCCCCCCGCCCCACCCCCCAATTTTTTTTGAAACGGTCAAAAAACACAAATATTTATTTTATTTATTTTATGATAGAAATACCGTCCAACCATCGCACCCAATAATCCCCCACCCCACCCCCTCCACCCTCCCCCGACCCCCCCCCATATTTTTTTTTTAAGATCATCTCACAAATGACCACCACACCCTCACACTATACCCCCCACCCCACCCCCCAAGTTTGTTTTTTTTGAAACGGTTAAAAATGTTATGTTTGAAATACCATCCAACCATCGCACCCAAGAATCCCCCCTCACCAACACCCCCCCCCCCCCCCCCGATTTTTTTTTCCATTTTTTCCGCATTTTGGGAAGATACTGTTATAAATGTCCACACCCCCACACTATACACCCCTTTTCACTCCACCCCTCCCTCCTTTGTGATTGAAAATGAGAGTCCCTTCATCTTTAAAAAGAAAATAGATGAGCGGTCTGCACCCGCAAGGCGGTGCTCTTGTTTAGATTTAGCCAGTCCATTAGATTTAGCCAGTCCACGTGCAATGAACAGCAGCTGCGAACGGTGATGTGTTAAGTCTTTGTTTACGAAGATACCATCATGACCGCTGTGTTACTTAAGTTCAGGACGTTTGGTATACATCTTTTGCCTGGCTCTGTAGCTGGCAAACTTCACTATTATAGGGCGAGGTTTGCGTCCGCCACGTTTACCGGTTCTATGTGAACGATCAATTTCATTGATAGAAACATCGGCACCAATGGTCTGGCACAAATTAACCACTATGTCATCAGTGCATTCGTTTGAGTCTGAGCTTTCAGGGACACCAAAGATTCTAACATTATTACGCCTGCTGTATTGTTCGCTGACATCCATCTGATATTCCAGATCTTTCACTCGGTCTCGCAACATTTTGTTTTCGTTGCACAGTGCCTGGTTGTCATTCTCAAGGCACTCGATCCGATCGGATAGCTTATATAATTCAAAGATTAAATAATATTCAATCAAGACGTGAACGTTGATTGAACAGAACTGATTTAATTAATACAGTGTGTTTTTGATTTGTGTTCGTGTTCACAGCTATTTAATTCGAGTATATATATGTTACCGTAAATAATTGCGCTCATGCAGAATACATTTTAAGTTATTATTATTACATATTGATCTTTAAAACACATATAGTGGTATCTCGTAAGGTTTGAGTAATGTGTGATAATCTGACCAAGTTATATTGCTTTCAATATTTATGTTCGCTCTTAATTTACCAGCCTTGTGTGCATTAATATTTAACATACGCATAATATCTTTTTTAAAGAGAGTTATTGTTTACTAAAATGATTGTTTACGGATATTGTTTGATAAAGATTTTATAAATAAAGATGTTATGTCAATATGTCTAGTTTGTAAAATATATGCCATTGTGTAAACGGTGTTGTCTTAAGCGGTATATCTTAAGTTAAAACTGATATTTTGTGAATCGAACACGATATGAAGTGAAACATGGCAAACTTATAGTTAAACACGTAGATTTCACATACTTAGAACCTATCTATAATATCCAGATAGGGAACCAGACAATAATTACCATTTCAATAGGTACGGTATCCCCGTGGTAAGAATAGACTGGTTAACGCCTCGATCTTTGGAATCATACAGACGATTTATTTCATTCTATACATAGACGGTTACGTCACTACGTTATTGTCGGTAAGACCGGTGTGTGCACAATTGATTTATTTACTTAAATCTTACGGAGCATTCCGGAGATAGTCGATGTATTACGAGTGTTGTATCCATGCAATCGGGACACCTCGGACAATTCCGCCATATCGACGGTGTGGTGTAGCCCACTGTCCGATGCGTTCAGATTGGTATCCATGTCAGTATTGAAATAATATCGACATGTCGTCACAATATTTGTATAGCATGGAAATAAAAGACCGGTTTCCCTTTGGGGGTTTTCCTCATTGTGTCACACCGGTCTTACTGACAATAACGTAGTGACGTCACCATCTATGTATAGAATGGGTTTTCCTTAAATTATTTCTAAAATTACAGTGTGGGATTCCAAGCGCACTTAATATTTATTGGCTCGATTAAGGTACGGTCCATCACTCGGCACAAGCTCCTTGATACTAGAGGACAAAAGTAGAAAGTCTCAAAAGTTTGTTTGAATTACATCTTTTGACTGTTTGAACAAGATATAAAAAGCAAGGGGATACAAGAAAAGGTACTTGGTATGTTTTGCTTCTTTTGTTCAAGTTATTTTATATTATATTATATGTTGTTTGTTGAGGAATTCAATTCTTTTATGTGTCCTTTTAAACATAATGACTGTCTAATGGACCAAGGATATACTTCTTAGTGTAACGTCAATAAAAAATAGTTCCAGGGAGCAGCAGACTTATGGTCAATATTACTTTTGTTTTTATTTTGTATTTATAATAATCTACTTTCATCGAAACATTGTGTTTTTTTATGTGAACACCTTTTATAGTTTAACAAAACAAGTAAAACCATGCTCAGGCCGACATGATCCCATATATCAAAAAGCCACAAATAGGTCATACTGTTAATATTTTTAATATTTAACGCCTATTTAATAGTTGTAAAATGTTGATTCGAGGTCCATCAAGCATAACAATACAAAAATATGGCCTTCAAACAAACATTATGAAAAAAATGAGTAAATTATGCGGTAGATTTATCGCAAATAAGAAAAAATTCAACCAAGATAAATGTGTGTGTCCATACATTAAAGTAAATTGTGAGTTTGTGGATTAAAGTTATGTATTGTTATGTAATTATACGTTAATCTTATAAACAACTCGCTGTTTATGAAAGTTAAGTAGAAGTTGTGTTTGAGTGTAATGTTTTTCAGCAAATATAACAATTTTGAATCTTGTTATTCGAAGTTCGGAAATATCCGACAGTATACCGAAAGAAACCGATACGTTGAGAATATATATTTCCCTATATAACCCGATTCCACTAGTCTGCTGCAACCTTTAATATTATATAACCCAACTCAAATAAACTGGTGGGAAAAAATAATCTCCCGGAGCATACAGAGGAAGACGAATGTGGTATCCCCGTTAATCATGAGAAAATTATGATAATTATATAGTCATAATCTTTTTATAGAAAGCTAAAAATAAACCGGAATTCCATTCTAAAAATAAGATACAGTCCGGGATTCCACTTATTATTTTTGTCTGTATATAGGTGCGGTCCAACACTCGCCGAAGGCTCGTTGATGTTAAATGATAGAAGCCGAAGTTTAAAAGTTTTTCTATTGATCTTTCTAGCAAGATATAAAGCACGAACAAAATGAAGGATAAAATCAAATAGAATTGTTTCAAATAATTAAGATACCAAAACCGCATACCAGCGGGAAATAAACCGTTGTGTAGCAAGCAGCTACTTCCTTCTTCCCGATTCGTGAATTTCACCATTGAAATAACTCCCAGTGTCGTTTTGTGGGTTAAGTAAAATGTTTTGTTCATTATAAGTTTAATTTCTCCAAAAATCGATAATATAATTAGATAATATCCTTTTATCGCTTACCGGTAATCTAACATACAGGTACATTTTGTCATATGTATGTTTTGGTTAAACATAAACACTTTTTCCGACCACGTTGCATAATCCACTGATGTCACGGTTCATTCACAATAAAGTAACAATGAAACAACAATAAATACCTTATAAATAAGAAAGATGCAGATTGAAGGAAAGAAAGCAAAACTATCAAGTTGAACATTCATCTGTAAAAATAAAATACAGATTATTTAATTTTTTATTAAGCAACCCATTTAAGCACCAAAACTGATAACTAAATCATCTTTTCCATGTGCATTTTTTTTCTGTGTACATATTTTTAAACCATATTTAATTGACCTAAGATCTTTGGTTCCGATAAAAAATTGTTCAGTTAAGTAGATTTTATTGTTCGTGTACTTTGGTTTATTCTAGAAATGGGAAAAAACGAGAAAACACAAGGAATTCTTCCAAGGCGACTCGCCTCACGGCTTGGTGAAAAGAGTCATGTACAAGAAATACCTGCAAGCTTACATTCCAATGACGCAGAGTGACCGTTTTACTCTCAGAACTGTTATAATCGATGGTTTCGCTGGAGCTGGAAGGTATTCAAATGAATGGCCTAATGAGTTAGAAAAATACGGCTCGCCTTTGATTGCAATGATGGTAGTTCTGGAACATGTTGTGAAGAAAAAAGAGGAATCACCAGAGCAAAATATCGACCCAGTGCCTGTTTTTGGTTGGGAATCTTCCTTACTTACACCAATGGAAGAACTAAAAAGCATGGACAAAGATCAAAGGGAAACATGCGTTAACACACAACTGGCAAAAGTCAAACTGATTTTTATTGAACAGGATAAAGAAAATTATACAACTTTGTTGTGTAATATTGAACTGCTAATTCTTAAGTTCCTTCAGAGACACTTTCCACAAATTAAATATAATGTCATGGAAAGGGAAGGCGTCACAATGTTTTCAATTACAACACAGCCTTTCTCTGTCTCCATAGAGGTACAAAATTGTTCGTTTGGTGATTACCAGCCATCTAGGAGTGAGTTATTGGACAAATCTGTACGTAGTCTGACTTTTGTAGATCCGTTCGGTTACACACACACTCCGATGGATCACGTGAAAAAGTTTGCACCCGGTGAAGGCAATGAAATTATGATCAACTTCATGAGCAGAGACGTAAACAGATTTGCAAAAAAACAACCGGAGAAAATAAGTCAACTTTACGGATTGCCTAAGTTTGACGAAGTTGCTGATGACTACTGTATAGGTCGTCCAAACACTGGCGAACTAGGAGAATTCATTAACTACGTTAGAAATAACATTTGTCCTGGGGCTCAAGAACATAGATCTTCAATTCAGAAATGTGTCGACACATATGAACTTTTTCTGAAAAAGAAAACTGGGAGCTCCTACTCTCTTGTTTTCGAAGTGCGCGGTGAGGGGAATTGCATCATATATCATATTGTGTATATAACCAATCACATCAGGGGAGTAGAAGTGATGAAGTCCGCAATGACCAAATGCAGCACGCATGAAGAGAAGATGTTGATGTCTGATTATGACGTTATTCGGAAGGGTAATAAATTGACTTTCCAGAAAACGCAAAATGATCAAGCCGTCGCAGAGAAAATTTTTGAACGATTTAAGGGGATGAAAGATGTAGTTGTGCAATATCACGGTAACCATAAATACGAAGAAAGTCCATCCGTTAAGACATTTGTTTTACTTGAGACAGTTTATTGCAAGTGGAAAACACCACTTGCAATTTTGCAAAAAGCAGGAAAAATTATTGATGTCTTAGAAAACGGAAAACCGCAAAAATCGAAAAATAAATTTCCGCACGAGGACAGTGTCACAAAAAAACCGATAGTCACAAGAATAACGTTTGCCCTAGAGGCATGTGAAACAGACAATCCAACTAAAGACGAACACACTGTCATCGATAACAAAGATGAAAAGGGACAAAAAAGACGCAAACAAGGCCAAAATGATCAAGCTGTCGCAGATAAAATATTTGAACGATTTAAGGGGATGAAAGATGTAGTTGTACAACATCATGGTAACAATAAAAACGAAGAAAGTCCATCTGATAGATTTCCGGAAAAGGACAGTGTCACAAATGAACTGATAAACACAAGAATAATGTTTGCCCTAGAGGCATGTGAAATAAACAATCCAACTAAAGACAAACGCCCTGACACCGATAACAAAGATGAAAAGGGGCGAAAAAGACGCAAAAGAGGTCAAAACACGAGCGAAAAAGCGAACACGAAAACAGAGAGTGAAAGCAAAAGGCGAAAGAAAGAAAGCTTTTACGTGGATGGCGAAATTAATGTACTACGAATGTCGGAAATATAATTTGTGGCGTGGTAAAACATATTGAGGTTGTATTATGAGAAAATTAAACTTTAAAATGAAAGCTTTCATCAGTTTTTTTATGGTTGGAATAGTGTAAGTCGCATCGAACTCTAGCTTGTTCTTAACACAATATGTTTAAACGAAATCCACGAATTGGACATTCAAACACAGTCAGCTCTGGAACAATTGTTATGTTAGCCGTTACCACCAACAGGATCGTCTGCTTTTGTGAAAGATTATACATTGTACTAGTAATTGTGCATTCAATGAAATCCTTATTTATGTTAATTTATTTTAATAAACGCAATTTAAAATGATTATAACTTATTTTTTTAATCATGCACACGTATATAATTATTATACACGCTCGTGACATTACGTGAAAATAATGTACATGAGCAAGTTATAAAAACTCATTGGTGAGCAAAGACCAACTAAAATTTGCTCCACTCCTTTCATCTGTAGGTGTAAACGAATGATAATACATACATACGCATGCAGATATCAATAGTATAGAAACAAAAATCTCGCGGCCATTTTGTTTGGAGCCTTTAGGAGCAGGTCAAATTGAGGTCAAGTCGGTCGAAGTCCAGGTGCAAGGGTGTGAGTTATTGGTTTTCACCTGGTGCCTGTTATGCATGTATCCGCTTAGGGGTATGGAAATAAATCCGTGTTTATTGTTGTCGGTGTAATGAGCGTGAATTCACCTGCGAGTTATGCGTGACTTTTGGTATTAGAAGCGATTCCCTATTATCGAAGCGCTATCGATTTGGCGCTTTTTTTCGAACCCGGTATAATTTTGAATGTATTTGAAAAGCGAACGGTATTGAACCACAAAATAGGCGCACAGAACGTTTTACATGATTTGGCGCTTTCTTTGTGTGCATTCTCTGTACACTAAAACGTATTTGAAGAGCGGTCATTTCCAATGCAATTTACATTACATGTATATTATAATTTTTAGTAGTCGAGTTACGATACTCTCACTTATGTTAAATATCAATTTGAATGTTCGAGTAAACTATCATTAAAATTTGCTGTAGAAAGTTAAATACAATCCAAAACTTTAGGGACCCGTTGTTTTCAAAAGTATCGTTCAATGTTTACAGTTAGATAAAACATGTTGATTGGTTCGATCATGAGTGTATAATGGATGGAAATTAATACTTTCATGCTAAACAGTGTTTTAATTTGAATAAGCCTGATTTCAATGGCGTTTTGTCGACATGATGAACAACAAATAAAAAGACAGACACATTAAATTTCAACGAAAAATTAATGAACGTTGAAAAGTAAAAAGTAAACATGAATTTCGGATTCTTATTTTACTCGTTGATTTTGCTGCCTGTTATAGTATTTTAGGTTTTGAGATTCAGATAAACATGTTTAAGCGGTGATTTTTTTTATATATTGATGTCGATTATGCGGCATTATTTAAACGAAAACACACGTTTGCATGTTATTTGTGTTAATCTGCTTACATGTTTTGATATAAGGCGCATATGTCGTAGAGAATTATGGCTTAGCATGAAAAATCTTGTATGCACATTAAATTATTTAGAATAATTATAATATGCACAATAATTGTTACTCATGTACATCCTATCTGAATAGGAAATTTATAATATTGGTCTCAAAAGAGGATGGTAATACCATTGATTACATTTCTCACAGTCTGTAGACAATTTTTAATTTTGCGAACAAAACACTTTCTGGAATAAATAGAGATTCCACAATACTAATTGTATTGTTATTTTCGAATGAGAAAGTCATGATGGTAAATCACCATCACAGATACAGAATCATTTAGATAAACATTACCTGTATTATAATTATTGGGGACTAAATGTGAACACTTTTAACACAGAGATGATGTTTTTCGTAAATACGGTAAAATCCGATCAATATTATGGTCACAACATCGAAATGGTCCATAAGTTAAATTATCTTTACACCGCCATTAATGACCATGTTACTTTCACTTTAAACCAATAACATCTGCTCAGGAAAGCCCTAAAGGCTATATTGAGTTTACTTTACGAATGTCAGCAGTATGATTTGAAGCCGAAATGAGTTCGTTCAGTTGTTTTATTTTTTTGTTAAGTCTGTTTTATGTTATGCCTCTAAAATATTGGAGTTTTAATAAATTACAAAATATCAAATGTATTTGTTCAATTTTTGGCAAAAGATTGTTTCCTATTAAGGTAACAATATACAAACGTAATACTGCAATATATGTAGAGTTAGGCAGATAACCTTTAAATGTAAATATATGTACGAATATTTTAAATAGTGGTATAACATATAAATAAAAAATAGCATAGTACAAGCTCTTAGCTTTCAAACATAAGATGATTTTTTTTATAAAGGATGCAAAAATTGGGATGGAAATGTTCAATACTTATCAAACAAATATGGATTTTAAACTTTGAATATAACTAATTTTCTAGCATGTGTATGTTAGTTTAAATTCAGAATCATTGGTATGTTCAAGCAGGATTTTTTTTCTTATATGAATATTCATTCTATTTAATTTAATGTAAAGGAATGATTAAAACTTTTAAAGTTCTGTGTTGCCTTTTTAAAAATGAATTAGACATAAAGAATGATTTCTATGAAAGGAAACATATCCTGAAGCAATAAAGATAAACACAATTGATAATTAGCGGGTTAGTCCTTAAGCTTGTAACAATGGCCCCCAGTTTTAATTGTTTACCGGTCTCATTACAACTTTAAAGTTGATTGATATGTTTGTATTAACCTATGAATAATGTTTTGAATTTATTCTATATTTGTTGATTGTTCTGCTCTTAAGCTATAAGTAAAATGCATATACATACTAGATTAAAACAAAATTGATGCAGTATATAAACACCCAAGAGGAAAATTATTTTTGTTTATTGTTAAAAACCTATTTTTATTCAGATATTTACGTTCATATTCATAGTTATTGTTATAAATTTAAAGCTGTGATATCCGATTAAATTTTAAGGCTGTACACACAATTGGTCATCGGCGGGTTTCGTTTACTATATGACGCTGTTCAGATAAAGGGCGCAGTTTTATACCAAAATATTGAATTTCTGATGTTATCTTAGCAATAAATAGAATCCATTGTTTCAAATATCGTAAACAATTCACGAGTTCAATCGATTTTACAATGCTATTTTACCAGCTGCAGGAGATTTCTTGCAAAAACTAGGTCCTGCTACAATACACGTAGCTTGACTTTCATACGGTAAAAGTGATCTGATGTGAACAGTTGTACAACTTAATAGTCAATGATCGTATAACAAAACAACAAAGTATTTTATTTATGACTACTTTATTTTTTAACATACACACACACATTTAAGTAAATATACAACTACAAAGTTGATACGAAATGTCTATGAAACAACACCATTATACATATTTACATTTTAAAACGCTGAACAATGATACATATTGAATATAAACATTGAAAACATCATATTTTAAATCATTATTCTATGACTATATCGCGTTCTTTGCTGATTTAAAAAAAGCCTGGTGATTCGCTATATACAATTCAACCGATGGTTTCAGTAAAAGCTTGTTTAAACTGAACATAGAGTCTTACATTGTCCTGTTTTCATAAGCGATAAAAATAATGCATTTTCTGAAAATATTGGTTCTATTTGAAAGGCGAATAAGGTGGATGTATTTGCGAAGTCCTCTCTACTGATATCAACACCTTCACTTTTGCTCCACGTACCATTTGCTGTATAAATACAAACATAGGCATACATTTTTTATCTTAATTTTTAATATTTAGAATACTTTACAGTTACCCAATTGAACCTTTTATTGGTCTGTATTTCACAGTGTGAATTGTCAAAGATATCACTTTATTTAATATCCACCCAGAGCCATCTTTCATGTATTTTTCGAACATCTTAAATATTGTATGATAGGCTTCATGTATGTCCTCATTCAATGTTTCTTTATGTAATGTTGTAATGGTTATACTCCTAAAATGCGGATGTTGTTCAACTTGTTCTCCATCTATTGTATTTTTTACCAGATCCACCTGAACCGAAAGATACCATTTTATAGCTTGTTGATTTAATCGAGCATTCAAAAAATTAATAACATCCTGTTTTGTTTTTGCAAAAAAATGTTAATAAGTCATATTTTTCTTTATGGTGTGGGTATAACGTTCTGTCTTGCATCCATTGAGCGCATTTTTCATGGAATAAGAATGCTCGCTTTTTAAATTTTTTGTACTTGTAGACGTCGCATAACTGTGGTCTACATGGACGTTTGCTCCGCTAGATGTATCTTTGATTGATGATGATAGCACGTTTCCAGACGATGCTGTTGCTGATGGCACGTTTCCAGACGATGCTGATGATGATGACGCTTTTTCAGACGATATTGAAGGTAAATTTTTATGCTTGTGTTTTCCCTTTTTGTTATGTTGTAACAGGTTGTCTTTTCTGTTTGTTTTAAAGTCACATTGATCGCAGTTAAAAGTCGTGTTATGTGATAACACATGTCGAATTAAAGTCCGTTTTTTGGTAAACTCTTGTTTACATTGCTGACATATGTATTCTTGTTTTTGTTGTTTATGCTCATTGCTTTCATCACTTAAATCCAATTTCCTTTTCAGAGAGCGTATTTCCTTTTTTAATGTTCCATCATTGTCTGGGTATTTGGTTTTTAATCCTCAACCAAATTTTCCATGTTAACACTTTGAAGAGTTAATCCGATATGACGCTTGTACAGATGAAGAGCGCACTTTTATACCAATTCATTGATTTTCTTTATTTGAAATTTAAATAAAATCCATTGTTTCAAATATCGTAAACAAACCTCGAATGACAATGTATGCAGTTATTTAGCACATGAAATATAACAAACACGTGTGAGATCAATATTTGATCAACAATCATCACATTATTAATATCCTAAGCAACTTATCGTGCTGTCTATTTAGATGAAAATACATGACTAGTTCACAATAATTGGACAGACAGACAGACACATTGTTTATTCAAGACTTATACAAAGTACATCGTCTATATATATACAATCGCACATATATATTGTCACGTGATTTTGTACAAAAAAATAAATAAGCAGAAAAAATATGTTAGGTACAAAAAATAACACAAAAAGCAAAACTCGTGGTTTTTTAAAATAAGATCGTTACAAAAGCAGTTGGAAATATATTACATACATCATAAGTATACAGAAGATGAATATATTATGACATATCATTTATCAGTCTTGATTGTATAAATAGCGCGTTTTTGACAAACGGTGACAGATTAATAAGTTCCATTTTATCCACCGTTTTTAAAAAATTCAAATATTTATAAACAGATGGTTTGATATAATAGTTGGTTTTTATTTAAAAATAATCTAAAATCATTATACATAGGGCATACACAAACAAACTGATATTCATCCTCAATGTCATTTAAATCATAGAAAATGCAGTGTCTTAAAGATCTTTCCTCTACATTTATAGCGTATCTACCCGTTTGAATTCTCAAAGGGTGTACAGATTAACGTAATTTACTAACATATGCTCTTAATGATTTAGGTAGAATATTTAGATATGGTTCATATACTAGAGAGGCTTTAAATTTCCTATACATATCCATCATAGAGCTTTCGTTCACAGCATTGTACCATTTAAGTTTAAAAGAGTCAACAATTCTACATTTAAATACAAACAAAAATGATTTCATATCAAAAGCATGCGCATTTTCGAATACATCTGGAAAACCATAATCATTTAACATCTTTTTAAACATTATATACCCAATTTGTGCAACCCTTTTCACAATATCTAATTGCTTCGTTGTGTACATATTTTAAAATAATGTTGTCGCTTGCCTGCAGCTTAAACCAATATTTTAGTATACGTACGTATCTATGTATATAAAGCGGATATATCCCAAGTTCGCCATACACCATATTATTACATGTATTAAGTCTAACTTTTAATAGACGTTTTAAGAATTTTAGAAGCAGCCTTTCTAATTCTTTTGACTTAGTATATCCCCAAACTTCTGCTCCATAATTGATGATAGAGCCAACAAAGGCATCAAACAATTAATAAAGAGTACTAGGCTTCAAATCATAGTCCTGACATTTACAAAGTAAAACATTCATGGCCTTAAGCCCGTTACCAACTAAATATTCTTGATTAAGAATAAAACTACCAGTATAATTTAGAACAACTCCTAAATAGTTAAAATCATTAACAACTTCTATTGGCTGACTATTGTAGGTCCACTTCTCTGAGGTCAGTAATCCACCTCGCTTACGAAAAACCGTAATTTTGGTCTTATTTATGTTAACCTGCAATCCCCAATTATTGCAGTAAGTGTGTAAATGGTCTAAATGGTTTTGAATTTCTGTTGGATTTTTACCTATAATAGCCATGTCGTCAGCAAACAAAAGTAATAAAATCATAACATCATCTAAATTTATGCCTGCATTAATATCATCTTGGAGATAAAGTTCCAAGTCCTCAACAAAGAGAGAAAATAGTAAATGGGACATTACCTCCCCCTGACGCAAGCCTGCTGAGTATGAGAAATAATCAGAAAATGAAGAAAAATGACTTAACACATGATTTAACATTGTTATACATGTCTCTTACAACTCGTAAAACTTTACCCTGAATTCCCGATTTAAACATTTTCAACCAAAGACCGTTTCTATTAATAAAATCGAAACATTTCAACATATCGTCAAAAATAACATACAAACGTTTATTTTCAAACATATAGTTCTGAACTAATGACTGAAGTATAAATATTGCATCTACAGTTGAACGTCCTTTTCGAAATCCGAATTGGGCGTCCGAAATAATGTTATATTTATTGCAGACATTTTCAGCTCTCTTATTAATGACTGAGGTAAACAGTTTAGAAAGACAGCTTACAAGTGTAATACCTCTGTAATTGTTTACATCTGATTCGGAGCCCTTTTTGTTTAATGGAACAATAATACCGACTGTCCACGCTTCGGGGAACACTCCAGAGTATATTATATTATTGAACATATTACTCAAAGGCAAAGCTAAAATGTCAATAGATTCTATAAAGTATTCATTTAACAAATTATCAAGTCCACGGGCTTTATTCCGCTTAAGTAAATTAACGGCTTTAACAATTTCTTCCACAGAGATAGGTCTATCTAGCTCCGGATAAGCGTTATTCGGCAAATCAAAATTATTATGTTCATTAAAAAACTCAGATTCATCATTTTCACAATGAAAAACATGGCCCCTAAGTTCTTAAAAAAGTCTCGAAAAGCATCTAAAGGTATATTTCCAGATTTATTTTAAGTTTTTGTTCTAAAGTGTTTCCAAAATCTTTCGGTTTTTTTCTTCTAAGATCCTCAATTTCATTCATTTTCTTTTGTAACTTGCGTTTTTCTTTTTCCGAATAATACCTTTATAATGCTTTTTACGTTCACATAACAATATACGATTTTCTTGCGACTTATCTTAATTGAACAGTCTAAGAGCATGCAAATAACTATTGCGAGCTGTTTTACAAACTGGATCAAACCAATTATTTCCATGTACAGATGACGTACTAAAACGAACATCTTTTTTAAAATGACATGTTTTGGCAAACACAGGATCTGCTTTACTTCTCACTGTATCCGTAAACTTATTAAGCATAGTATTTACGGATTCTCTATTCAAACATTCTGTATTTTGTATTTTCATTAAAAATTTCTAAATTATCATAAATACCAGAGCGAAAATGCTCCCGTAAATTGACATCCCACTTAAACAAACTTAATTTCTTCATGTTCAAGTATAGTAGTAGTAACATTATTACAACACAAGGTAAAGCGAAATGGTGCATGATCGCTCCATTCATTTAAACCATCATAATAAAAATTGTTCAACTGTGACATGTCGTGATCATATGTCAGTAAATGGCCAATTACAGAACAACCGTTATGTGATAAAAAAAAGTATGGTGGTTTGTATTAGCTAACCGCCCATTCACAATACGCAAACCGGTCGCTTTACACAAATCTAATAATTTAACATCGTGGCTGTTAACTGTATGGTCCAATGAGGCCCGTCTAGAACTACAGTCGGGGCTATAATCAACATCGTCAACAATACAGGTAAACTTGTCATGGATGATAAAATCACATTTTTGCCCAACTCGACTATTAAAATCACCACATAAATACACTGATCCACATTTGTCGTAAACGCTTAAATCGATTTCCAATATATTGAACAGATCAACATTAAATGTATTCTAAACGGGCAAGTCATCGCCCCATATATAAGCACCACACAAATATACATCTTTTTTCTATGTTAAAAATACATGATCTAGTCTAACCCAAATAATAGAGTCAAGGTGATTTTTTACAATTTCTATACCATCTTTTAAACATTCTGTATAGTAAAGTATAACACTACCACTACTACGCCTAGCATTTTTATGTTGAAATTTTCTGTAAAAGTTATGTGAAATGTAACCAATAAGCTCAATATTACTGTAAACATTACACCATGATTCATATAGAAAACATATATCATTTTTGGCTAAAATATCAACAAAAGATTTACAATGATTTTTTGTCGCTGTTAAGTCCATGTATATTCCAGGATAAAATAGAAAGTTCATCTCCAACGTAATCCTAGTCCCTGACGGGTTTGCCGTCAACGTACAGCGTGTCGTAAGATATCCATGCACGCTTTCCTCCTCGCTTGGCAGCCTTCACTTTAGGGAAAAGTCTGGCCCTCGGGGCTTGGACTTCCGGGGGTAACTGTTCGATCACATAAAAATGTGTCCCCTTCAGCTCCGGCCACTGCTTGCTTTACCGTTTCTCTGTCCTTAAAGAAAGCAAAACGAGCAACCACGCTCCTCACTCTCCCCGCGACTGGCTGCGACGGCATCCGGTGCACCCTCTCGAGGCGTAGCGCCTCTACTGTCTCCCTGGCGATCTTCGTCTTCTCATGCAAAAAATCACGGAGCTTGCGCTCAGTCACTGCCTGGGTCTCGCTTCCGGTGGAGTTGTGTTCCGGAATACCAGAGAAGATGAGGTTGTTGCGCATCGACTGCGTCTTCAGATAGTTCACGTCATCACTGAGCTGCTGGCGTTGACGCTCCGGATCGTGCACGCGGGAGCTGACCTGACCGACTCCAATATCCGCCGCTTCCACCTTGTCTTCCAGGCGTGACACTTTTTCGTCGGTCCTTTTTGCCCAATCATCTAGAGCGACCCAAACCTTCTTGAATTCACGCTCAAAGTCCGTCACTTTCTTCTCCAGTACTTCGATGGCAATAACTTCCGTTCCATGGCCTCTAGTCTGCCCGATATACCCCTCATATTATCTTTAAGGGCACTCATTAAGTCCCGGTTGGTGGGTTCCCGCCCTCCTTCGGCAATCTTGGATACTTCTTCCTGTCCGCCCGCACTGTTTAGATAAACACTAGAAGCACTAGAAATATTAGGGTATTCACAGTCCTCATACAGCAATGCATTTGCTCTACACAAAACCTTACTCACAGAAATATAACCACTCGATTCGTCAGACGGGCCTCTTGTCGTGGTCACCTTACACTTCAAACTACTATCCGGACCATCAGAATTGTTACCACTACTATTCCGCAGTTTTTCTTTCTTTGTTTTATTTTTGGCATGGTAAATTCCACAATACTTCATATCCAACTGTTAGTATAACATTAACAAACACTTTGTAAGATAATCCGATAATTTAACTGCTAATTAACACACACAAAAACTTAATTTTATATTCCCGTTTTGAAAAACACACTTGACCGCATCAATATCACCGACATCCTTTGGACTTGAACAAACAAATATGAGATCAATATATTAATAAACAATTATCTCATAATTAATATCTTAACAATTATACTGTTTTGACAGTTTTATATCAAATGAAGATGAAACAAGATTAGAACATTGAAAGGAAAATTATTTAGATAAAAGTGTATTTGAAAATACCTGAATAAAAAAGTTTAAGCAAAATGTTTTTAATAAAATGTTAAAAAAATAATAGAATAACTCATTAAATCAAAATGATTTTACGAAAATAATTTTACATATGAAAATAATTTTAAGAATTTGAAACGTAAAAAAGATAAAAAAAGTTGAAAGGAAAAATATTTTTTAAGGTGTATGTTTTAAAAGAATGTTTTTGAAACTAAGATTAAGAAATTTATTTTCGAGAGAATTATTTTTAGAAAAGCGATGTTTTAGGAGAAAGTTTTTGAAAATAAGTTAAAGAACTTTTTTAAGAATGAAGTTTTATAAAAATGTTATGACTAAGAAATAGTTTTAAGGAAAATATTTTTTAAACAGTAGTTTAAAAAAGAAAGTTATAGAAAATTATTTAGACACTATTCAAAAGTTGAAAAGAAAATATTTTAAGGTGAATGTTTGTTTTTTTAAAGTTAAAGAAATTTATTTAAGAATGAAACGTTGTTTAGAAAAACAATGTTAAAGAAATTTAATTTCAGTGTTAAAAGTTTTTTATAAATTTTATTGAAAAATCTGTTATAAAAAAGTTGTTAAAAGTTTTTACAGAAGAAAAAAGAAAAGATTTGCAAAACAAAAACCAAACATCTAGAAAGCATTAACACAAAAGTTATTTAAGAGTGAAAAGTTTTATAAAAATATTTGATAGAAAAAGTTTAATGAAAAATATTTTGAAGCAGTAGTTTATGAATAAAAGTTGTGAAAAGAATTTTTACAAAAAGTACGTGCTTTTAAATTTTTATAACGGAAAACATTTAAGAATTTTTTTTCCCATAAGTTGAATATGAAAACTTATGCACATATTCAATATAAGAAACTGGTTTTGAAAAAAAAAATTGAAGAAATTAATTTTAGAATGAAAATTTAATCAAACTATTTTTTGAAAATCATATTAGAAAAAAATTAAGATGAAAACACTATGCAAAATATTTTTGAAATAAGAAAATGTTTTTTTGAAAAGTTAAATAGAAAAAAGTTAAAATTAATTTTCAATGTGAATGTTTTTGAAAATAAGTTGAAGACTTTTATTTTCGAGTGCATTTTTTTAGAAAACCAATGTTTATGAAAAATTAATTTGAAAATAAGTTTAAGAAATTTATTTCAGTGTGATTTTTTTTAAAGAAATGTTATTAAAAAATATTTATAAAAAAAAGTTGCGTTTGTCGAAAGTATTTTCACAAAAAAAAGTTGAAAGGAAAATATTTCTGAGGTGAAGCCATGTTTTAGGAGAAAGTTTTTGAAAATAATTGAAAGAAATTTATTTGAGTGTGAATTTTTTAAAGAAATGTTATTAAAAATATTTTTAGAAAAAAAGTTGCGTTGTGGAAAGTATTTTCACAAAAAAGTAAAGGAAAATATTTCTGAGGTGAAGCCATGTTTTAGGAGAAGTTTTTGAAAATAAGTTAAAGAAATTTATTTTATAATAAAATGTTATTGAAAAATATTTAAAAATAAAAGTTCTGAAAAGGATTTACAGAAAAAGTATGTGCTTTAAAAATTTGTATATTTAAAAATCAAAGAAAAAAGTTTAAATATATCTTCTTTTTTTTAATAAGTTGAATTAGAAAAGTTATCCACATGTTTTTTTTTAAATATATGAAACTCTTTTGAAAATTAGATTAAGAAATAACTATAGAATGAAGTTAATCAAACTTTTTTTTTGGAAAATTATATTTAGAAATAAATTTAAATAAAACACTATACAAAATAATTTTTATATAAGAAAATATTTTTGAAAATTCAATTTATCAGCACTGGTTTTAAAATGTATTTGTTATTTTTTTTAAAGAAAAACATTTAAGAAAGAAAAAAACATAAATTTATCAGAAAGGGTTTTAGAAATAATTTTAAACTATCAAAGAGACGTGTTTAAACATATCCCGAAGCAATAAAGATAATCGTATGATAATGTATTTTCAATAAACACAATTGGTCATAAGCGGGTTTCGTTTAATATATGATGCTGTACAGATAAAATGCGCAGTTTTATACCAAAATATTGCATTTCTGATGTTATCTTAACAATAAATAGAATCCATTGTTTCAAATATCGTAAACAATCCACGAGTTCAATCCGATGTTATTTTAATACCTGCCCCGGCTCGCTGCTAATAAGAAATATGGTTGTTTTACAAACACTATCTGCTTAACTTTTAACTCACTTTTGGTATAATTTTAAAGAATGGTCTTGATTTTGATTCATTTTTATCTCGTTTTCTACGAATTTCAATTTTATTTTAATCATTTTCACTTGTTGTTTTGCGTTTTTTTACTATAATCATCAGCTTTTTGTCGTCTGTGAACACAATTTACACCGTTTTTTTCTGTCGTGTTTGATCAGTTTTACTAGTATTTTGCATAAATTGTAAGTTTTAGCTAATAAAATTCAATCAAAATCAGCCCTTAATTGTTTAGATATTAATTATGTGATAATTGTTTATCAAAGAATGATCTCACACGTGTTTGTTTCTTTTGCTGTTTTATCGTGCTGCTGTGTTTATCAATTCCTAAATGTTTTGGCTATTACATAATGTGCTCAAATCTCTTTTTATTTTTAAAGTGGTGAATATTTGAATACATTGTCATTTTCCTCACTACCTTTAAAAACAGATACATTTTCTGGCGATTAGTTTAATACTATGTCCTCGCAACTAGTTTCATATTGTGTTTATGTTCACGCATAATATTTAAATCGTGAGTATATGACTCAAACAATACAATTTTAAAACTGATTTTATCTTGTGTTTTTTTGCTATGACCTCACAACAAACAAAAGACATCACACACATGTTCGTATTTTCGTCTTGTAAATACATTCGAAAAATAAATTTACA
>NC_068359.1:76778453-76928344 GCF_020536995.1 Dreissena polymorpha
CTGTTTATGCACTTTAATTAAATGTGTCTGTAAGCGTGCCGTTGCTGTTATTTCCTCTGAAAGTAGCTTTTTCGTATTACACTTGCTTTAAACTTGTACGCATTGGTGTCCAGAGTAATCATTAAAGAAACAGAATACTTATTTGAGCATATACTATCAAAATCCATTAGCATGAATATGTATCGCATTATTCTTCATTATCAGTATATAATAGGCATGGTCAATTTTGTTTGAATTGATGTGTTCTGTCAATTGTTTATTCTTATTAAAAATATACTGATTCTACAGATCAAACAAATTTATCAATATACACTTTTATAAATTTATTTTTTCATATCAACCAAGGCATTCTTTTTGTATTTTTTTTGTAGTAAAACATGAACTGAAAGAAATTATACAATTACTGGAACCCAAACTGTCATCAGTTTCAGATGAATCTTTAAATGAACGTTGTTTGAAGTATCTTATGTATAAAAAGAAATCATCCCTACTCACGTTATTTTATTTTTATTTTTTTTTGCAAATTGCAAATCTTGAAGAAAATACGCAATAGTTTAAAGGGTAAACTACTTCAGTTGTAATATAATTTATTCTTATATATTTTATATATTTGTTTATATCTGCTTAAAGTTAAGCTTTCAATGTAATTATTATGCTTACTTTTCTTAATTGTCTTGTGTACCATAGAGGATTCTGTGATAAAAAAAAACTTCCTGCATTCACATTCGGCAAATGTTACCAATTGCAAGCAAGGGCGCATAAGAAGTTTCCGGTTTCCTTCATATAAACATTTAACCAAAAGGTTGAATTGTGTTTTTATAAATGAGGCCTTATCTTCCGTTTCGTTTGCATGTTACTTGTAATATAGAAGCATACACAAACCGTATCAAATTAGCGAGGAACACTGTCTAGCTTATTCTAGGAGAATACATGTTCTTTCATATGTAACGAGAAAGTTCATACTTGTATCTACAACTGCTTGATGGAGTTGCAAAATTTAAAAGCTTCTAGTATTTTCGTTTACAAGAAATGACCACACATCTGGATTGCAAAGTGCATATACATGTACTCTTAATAATGGTTTGTTTGAAAAGCCACTACTATTGACCGATGTAATGTTTTTTTTTATTTTTCAAATTTAGTTTTTTTGAATACTTGATGCAGATGGTGAAAATAAAACAATTAAACAAATAAAATAAAACAATTGGTATTTGCAAAGAAAAGCAATGCGTTATGTTGACGAAAGGCTCACAAATGCTAACAAATAGGACACAAATACTATGCAGTAATGATTGAGTGCATAATACTATTTTGTTGTAACTGTTCAGTGACTTGTATTAGCGTACATGTATGTTTTCTTTCTTTCTTAGCAACCAATCAAACATATAGTAATACATTAACAAGCATCAAAGGGCGTCGGGAATTTCAGTGTAAAAGGCACTCATTGAAGTTACATGGAACGATTTTTTTCTACTGTAAATATTAATATATTGGCCGATTATTCTAAACAAAATAGAAAAAGATACTGGTAAAACCATTATCTATAATTTTGTGTTATAGCCCCCAAATAACCATTATTTATGATGTTGTGTTATAGCCCCCAAATAACCATTATCTATGATTTTGTGTTGTATCCCCCAAATATTTCATAGTTCATTTTATTTACATTGGTTTCCTTTTTTTACTGCCATTCGTGTGCAGTTTTCATTAATGGAACAGAACTGTGTAGGTTTCAAAAAACCTGCTTCATCTTGTAAGCATAATTTCATATTTTTCTCAACTTCAATGGGAGATGATTCTAAACTTATTCTTACGTTGCTCATTTACGATAGAGTGGAGTACTCATTGATATGAAAACACTGTAAAAGTTTGAAAAAAATGAATGAAAACTGTAAATTGCATAAAGAAGCTGCATTTCACAATACTTTGAAATTCAGTAAAAGATAATAAAATATTTATTGCTACGATATTCATCATTTTCAATAGGGTTCGAGTAATACTGATATAAAAACACTTAACAAGTTTGGAAAAATTCAGACGAAAGTTGTGAAATCTTTTAAACAAGTGGAAATTGTTTGTTTTGTCAAATTTAATAGAAAAAAATTCTAGACTTATTGTCCCGATGTTTCTCATATTAAATGAGGTAAAAATGCTCATTGATATGATATAAATTTGGAAAGAATCTGATGAAAAATGTTGACATAATCACCTAACCAAGCAGTTTTTCACTTTTATTTTTAAATTCAAAGAGACATAATTCTGAACTTATGGTCCGATGTTGCTCATACAGAGTTTGGGTTGGGTCCTCATTGATAAAAAAAATTGTGCAAGTTCGGGATCTATCGGATGAAAATTTTGGACTTCGAAGAACGATTTCAGAACTTCTCAAATTTTAAGGAACATAACTATGGACGTAATGGTCGGATAATGCTAAAGGTCCCATACCACCTGGATAGTAATACGTGTCGCGCTTCGCGCTCTATATGTGGTTCTTAAAAAAAACTCCGAGGAGTGCTTGACTCTAGGGAAACGGGTTGCTGGGACACAGCTCCTCCTGGATAAGCGGCTTCTTCCTTTATCGCAACTCATTGTTACAATCAATAATACGTGTCGCGCTTCGCGCTCTATATGTGGTAGGGATAGTACTTAGGGCCTTTGATAGACAACCATACAAATACTTGGATGTATTGTTTGCATTTATTTGTTAATAAAAAAACACGTGTATTTTTAATAAGATATTTAAGTGATGTAAGAAATTTTAATTAACGTTGTCACCACGCGGCATCCATTAATTTTAATAAAAAATGTCCAATTGTAGTTAAATGGATTTTCAAATGTCTACATAAAATAAAGCTTTATTATATTTATTAACCTGACTGAAAAAAATTGTCAGGCGCCGAACTGTTCCGTTCATGCCGGGACCCAGGATTGAACCGGGGGCCGTTCGATGATTTTTGTGTAAACAACTTCAGTCTAACGCTCTCCCAACTGAGCTCTTTCGGTTGGCATCATTTCTGTACTACTATTTGGTAAAGTTGTGAATAGCGATCGTTATTATTTGTCTATTAATAAACAAATACATTGTACGTTTTCGTACCACTACGCCTTCTAATAAACTTGCTTGCGCGATAGGTCGTCAAATATCGTACTACATTGATTCTCCACTAAATAAGTAAATTAGAAAAACCACAAAATAAATATATTTTGATTATGTTTTGTTTTTATACAAAAACAGAAAGATTCGCGTATTTGCCCAGTCCTGTGATCTTTCCCCTGTGATCAGTTGTGGATCAGTTATTAATTAAAACAATTAGGTTTGCATTATTGGCAATAAATGTTGTAATAAATGTAATAGGCACAAATGCAGTACTTATTTACACTAATTTACACAAAAAATCACCACTATGCAAGATATTCTTTAAACAAAAATGTATACATCAATCCGTAAAATAACTGCTTCTCCCATAAGCGAAAAAAAAATGCATTACATGCTAGTCGCCGCTCTCCAGAGCGACGCCAATAACATGTTTTGTGAGATGAACTAGTATTGCTTAAATCATTGCTTGCTTACAAAACATACCACACCATTGACAATCTGATTACCTCGACGTTACTTCTTGATCACAGGTGGTTAGCGTGTGGCTATGATATTTGTTCGTACAAATATCAATTTGAATGAAACAAAAATCAAATTATTACGGACAATCAACTTCTCTCTCTGAAAAATGAAAACATCATATATATATGTATAACAAGGTATTCAACTAAACATTTCCCCAAAGCAGGGTGCATCCCTTTGAACAGCCATTACTTAATCAATTATGCAGCGATTGCCATGAACTTGGTCTTATTCAACGCAGAAATGAATATTTCCTTTCTGGAAATGTATATATCTTGTAATATGCTTACAAATGCCTGATCAAATTTTAAGAAATAGCACGATGCACAACTGTCGTGACCTACTCGTAATTGACCAGTCCCGATCAAAGACTGAAATATTCACGAAGTTCACGGACCTTGGTACTATAATTCAATAAAACGTATGAAAAACTATTATTACCGTTCTTGCCATTACATTATGCATCAAATCTCACTGTCCAGTACCGTTTGAAAACTGTGTTAACATACATTTCAACTGGCCAACATTTTAAACACAAGAGTGATATCATTGGTTCAACGCGCGAAGTTGTGTCTTTACTACTGAAGATTGATTTCATACTTGAATTGGGTCTGATTGACGACGAGTAGGTCACAGAGTTGTATTTCGTGTTATTTATTAAAATTGACCCAGCATTTAGAATCATATTACAAGACATGTACATTTCCAGAAAGGAAATTCATTTCAGCGTTAAATAAGACCAAGTTTATGAAAATAGCTGCATAATTGATGAATTTTTTATGGCTGTTTAAAGCGATGAAACCTGTTTCGGGTCATCTTGAGTTGAATTCTTTGTTATATATATTTTTGATAGTAATTTTGTTTTCAGAGAAATAGATATTTCGTTATCATTTGATCATTTTTTCATTCAAAGGGTGTTTTTACTAATTAATATCATGGCCACACGCTAAGCACATGTGTCTTGATTGAATGAATAACGTATTGATCGGATATATAATCTTACAGTGGTTAATTTCTTGGAAATGCTTTATGTTTAGTGGTTGATTAAACCTTAAATGTCAGTATGTATTATGTATCAATACCAAAATTTAAATTAAACCGTATTTATTATCACAAAGATGTGATGCAAAAGTCTGAACATATTTATAAATAAACTATTTGCAGCAATACCGTTAAAACATAGATCATAAATTACGGATCAAAACGAAAACGAAAGATGTTCACAAATGTATATACAATTTCAACTATATAATTATCAGCGTCATTAAAGTCTGACATAGTAATGTGTTCACGTAATATAGAATTATAATTCGCCAAATAAATATGTGTTTTAAATCAAAGATGAAGAATTAGTATAAAAAAGGATATACGTAATATATATTCTGGACTACCTATTAATAATTACGTTTTATTGATGTGATAATACAAAGTAAAAAGATAGCTTATGATTATGTTCTGTAGTTTATTCCAAAGAATGCATTGTATGCGTTCTATCATTCCATACATCATGACAGAAAGGAAAACCGTTCGAATTTGACGACCGAGAGTTTATGGAAGTCTTCCAATGCTACTTGACTACTGATGCTCTAGCTCAAAAACACGAGAGACATCAATCATCGCATCCAAACGTTTCACTAGGAAACCAAACTGTGTGCGGCTGCAATTAAGTCCATTTACTACAAATAATGGCGGTACAATAATTGGAAGAAATGGTTTGGTTATTTGGAATATATATTTCGATTAAAATATAGTATGTCATGTATTTCGATGGTATGTGAGTGTTTTCATCAATTGCTTAGTTTAACTTTGGAGGTAAAACATCACCGTGGGTGCTTGTAGATGTTTAAAACAAAATTAATTTATTATATTTATCTCCAAACACAATTTAAGAATAAAGCGTATATTAAAACTTGATGATCGTTATTAATAAAAAAAAAACGAGAACTGTTTTTATCACAACCTTACATTAATTATAAGGACATTACACATCACATTAAAAAAATAATTTAATAAAACGATGATGATATCTGCAATCCGTGTATGTATTTAACTGAGGCTTAGTTGATATATTTGCGCAATTAAATCAAATTTATTTGATATAATGTTAATCCCATATTCGTTACCATTTTTTTATTTCTTGCGACGGCTAATGTAATGTTTTAAGTATTATAATCAAATATCAGTTATGGCTTTGTTTATACAAACGGTTCTCCGTTAACATTTTTTCTAAAAATATGTTCGTTCAACTTGGGAGGTAAACCTTGATGATTATCCTGTATGTTTAATATTGTGATTTCTCAATTACCTTTAATTAACGACAACGTCGGTAATTGTATGTTTAAACACACAATTACTGTCCAATGTTAATCTTCAAACAAGTTAAAGTATTAAGCAAATATGGAACCATGGTGATAATTCTTTATTCAGAAACCCGAGTAGTATAATTAACAGAACCTTTCATTACCCATTAGACAATTAAACCGCCAATTTTATATTTCAATTGAAGTAAACGATGGTGACATATACAACTCTTTTACAATAAGAAATTTATCAATAAACGGATTTAAATACTGTGTTTACCACTAAGCATCTACCTATAGTTGAAGTGGTTGAGGCGGATCTATAATCTTCTGGAAATAAATGGAATTGTTACTGTTTGACTCTGCGCTTAATCCATTCATGCCTAGCGTCCTGAAAAAAAGGACATTGGAAACAGCGTAAACCAAGATGCGGCGTCTTATCTGGGTCTACGCTGTTTGCATAGAGAAATTTCTGTAAGAATTGTTCTAAATATAGAAATTAATATACTAGACATCCCTAATTTTGGAAATAAATTGATCCAACTTAGAAGGATGGGAGAGTCCACTAGGCATATATGGATTAAAGTTCAAATTACGATAAGCATACTTGCACTTTATTATATTTTACAAGAACGTGATTAAATTTGATGATCGTCTTATGTCAATGTACATGTTTATTAAAGCAACATGATACCGTATTTGCTAACTTCATTGGAACAGTTAATTGCGATACTGTTTGCTCGAATGTCACGGGTCAGGAATCAGGGACTAGAATATATGACAGTCGTAAAATGTATAGGTGAAACAATATGTATATGATATGCATTAAGCAGTCAAACGCTAGATTAGGAATTGCATATATAATCTCAACATATTTCCGCAACATTCCTTAAAAAAAATCCAGAGGTCGTCTAATTGATCGCGTTGTTTTTTATGTTACTTTATGGAAATCGATCAGACAGAATCCCATTCAGAAGCATAGCCTTTTTGAGGCATTTCTTGAGCATTAATCGTAAGAAAGGAACTGTGGAAAATGAGCGGCGACAATACCGCACGAAAAAATCGCATTACAAAGATGGTTTATCTGTTTCATATGTCATTTGCTGTGTATAATTAAATCGGTCCGTGCGCGTTCTATAGTAAAGGTTACCTCTAAAAGTAGCTTTATATGATCATACATGCTTCGAATTCACACTTATTGGAATGCGGCGAAGTAATGTAATAACACATTGGACAGTTTAAGTTAATTCCTGTTCACAGGAGATATATCACATTATTTTGTAAGCTTTCGTTAATATTTTATGCTTTTATATAAGTTTTTCGCCAAAACATACATTTATATAAACTTAAAATGTTTATGTCGTCTCACACGAAGAAACTTCAAGTAAATATCGTGCTTAATATCACACATTTTTTTCTCACCATATTCCTATTCTTATGTATTTATCATGGTCTGTCTTCTATCTTCTCTTTAAATATTGACACATGAATTCGAAAAATGCAATTGTTGCGTACATCAAGAACACGTATCCACCAATATCGTTGCTATAATAAATCAAGCAAATTCTTAATTCTACTAATTGTAGACAAAATATAAGGAATTTGGCTTCACGATTTTATTGAATGAATTTTAATCGATGAACGAACAAGTAATATTAAAACAACGATAGAACAATGTGCTCCTTTGCATGACAAAAATGAGACTTGAAAATGGTATCATGTGCGCAACAACTACATACATGGAGATGAGAAAGGCAGTGTCAACAAGCTTTCTAGTCTGGCTATAAATATTTTAAATAATATTACAACTGGTCTTACATTGTTCAAGATTTCAGAATTGAAGAGAATAAATCGGTCATCGATTGGGCCTTTGACTAAAATTAATCATTTAAACCCATTTTGTCACCTGGAGAGTATTCAAAGAACTCTGCCATAAATAAAGCACTAATTAAAACATGGTGTAAGCGATTCATCAATATTTCCCGAGAGGGTTTCATTTCATCTTTCTTTGTGAATCAATATGATCCACGATGGTTCTAAGTGCTTCTTCTACAGTTAAATTATCTGTCCTTTTTCTTCAAGAATGTAAAAGATAAATATATCGCCATGATCAAAAGACGTTAAACATCATTTCTAATAATCCGTATTTGAAACAGGGTTAAGCTAAGTGCTTTGCAATAAAATGATGGTTGTAAACTTCTAGTATAAAACAATCATGAATGCAGCAGCAGGGACGAATGAATATGTTTCTGACATATGTACTCGCATGAAAAACAACACATATCCGCATGGAAATAGTGACCGAGTGTATGTAGTCTTCCAGTTCTCTTATTCAGTCCATCCATGAAACGTATTCTTGAAAAATATGATGTTTGAATAGAAACAGTGTGCGTAAACAATGTTGATTTAAAATTAAAAACGCAACTGAACATTTCCAATATCTTATGTGTTGGACACTGGTCAAGCTCTCCATAGGCATCATCAGTGTGTAATCGATTCGGATTATACAACAACACGTATTTGCCTTAAGATGTCAACCATGTGGTAACAGATATGTCGTTATTGACAATTCATTGCTAGGAAACACGACTTTGCCCGCTGTTGATTGCGGACTTCGTCCATGATTGCAAACGATGACCGTCGTTGTTTGAAAAGAAAACTCGGAGATAGCAATTACATGTCAGAGATGTAAGTATATTGGTCGACGATCTTGTCAAACGTGAATAAAAACAGTTTTTAATTTACCACATAGGTAACCACGCACCTGACAAATCCATTAAGCATAATATATCTATAAATAAGCATAATGTATTCAGATGTATGTTTTTATATTCATTTTAAGCGCTCGCATTTGGCCATCCTTCTTCCGTCTGTCAAGAAGCAATGTGATGTGTGTAACTTTCCAAGTACCAGTATTATTTGCAGAGTAATAAAACGTGTAAAACATAAATCACAACTTCCCCGTTACGGTTTTTAA
The DNA here is from genome assembly GCF_020536995.1 of Dreissena polymorpha. NCBI lineage: Eukaryota > Metazoa > Mollusca > Bivalvia > Myida > Dreissenidae > Dreissena > Dreissena polymorpha. The sequence goes on from NC_068359.1 coordinate 76,787,350, forward strand.
GATGCAAAAAAACAAAACATTTATTTGCCTTAATGTGGCACTTAACTAAAAAGTTTATATAATTATGATACACGGATAACATATTAACCGCAGCAGGCGAACTTGTGAACATGCATATATTTGTAAAACTTTCATTCGTGGAGTTTTCAGACAAAAGTTGAATGTGTAGATATAAGCGCCCTGCGACTAAATGGCTTCATATTAGTTCAATATGTGTGTTGTTCACACAGTATTGTGCAGTATTCATAAAATAAAATGTTATGTGATATTTCAATTATTCAGATTGCACACACATTTTATAGCATTTCATTTCGTGATCCTATTATTCCGTTTTTTGGTTCTGTTAATTGGTCCTATTATGTTCGTTAGTTTATGGATAGTGTGCTCTATCAAACATGTCCAATTTAATTACATATCGTAAATGTATGGCCAAAGAATAATAATAGTTATTCTAGGAATAATATCACTCTTCATTCAAGTTCCATATATACCATTATTTACTTTGTTAATTCAGAAAAAAAATCCAGAAAAATGCGTAGTAATATATAATAATTGTATTGAAAAATGCGTAGTAATATATAATAATTGTATTGATTGTACGGACACATTAATTTACTACTTTAAGTCAATATACAGTATCTTATTACCCAACTCTGACACTATCATAAATATGAAATATAATGCAAAACCTGACCGTTAATGTGCATCGTTTCCTCCGTTGCTTGTTGATCAGTATTGAATGTCCTTGACAATACGCATGCGTCGATGCCATATGTGTGTACTGTTTCTTTAGTCCAGAGTGTTGATTCTGTCAAAATGAAGTGTAAATGTTTTTTTATTGTGTTGTATTCTGTGTGAAGTGAACATTTGTAGTGTCGTATTGACAAAATTTGTCTCTGAAACAAACAAAGTGTTGTGTTCGTTCATTACGTTTGTACTATACAAACCTGCATTGTTTATATGAAATGGTAATGTAATTTCATGACTTGTCTTTCTTGCAAAAGAATGTATAAAACCATATCGTTTTGCGATTGTTGTTTACGGACCTAAACTGGTCATAGAGATACAGAATGGCATATGTATGTAAGGTACCATATACTTTTCTAGATACTAAGACAGCTTAAATATCAAGCCGTTATGGTATAGTTCATATTGTTTGCACATTATGCTTCATTTTCACCGAACACGATGTGTCTTAGTTTAACGTTAAGGTAATGGTTTATGATATAGTTCTTTGTTGGTAGAGATAACGGGTTCTACAATTGAACACCAACTGCAAATATACTAAAGAACTTCGCGGAAATTAATACAAAACACCATAAACGGTAACCAGCAAATGGAGATCATGAGAAGGAATGGTTGCCGTCTGTTCACATCATATCATATTCGGTTTGGCAAACAGTTTAATTATGAAAAAGATTGTTTAGGTTATTTTACGACACAAATTTACATACGATAGCCAATTATATTATTTGTTTATAACATTAATGTTAAAAGTGAATTGCTCTGCAAATAAGCGTCCAAAATAGCTTGCTATCAATAGCGAAAAACAAAACACAATTTACGGGTAAATACACGCAAGGTTAACTTATGGAAATGTTATTGTCTTGCAAATAAAGGTGTCTTCATATAAATGGCATTCTTGTTGTTCTCTCCAATGATGAAATCTACGGTGTTAATATTCGTTTTAAATATGTGTATTTGATCAGATGGAATCAATGCCAAAATCGTGTAATCTGCTAAAATTGAATTGTGTTCGATATTTTTTTACAAAATGCTTACTTTAAGAATAAAATATACTGAAGAAAATGTTTCAATATTCCTTATGTAAAGAATGAATAGGAAAACATGGCATGTGGGCATATTTTGAATGCGTCTAAGATAAAATAAAATTGTATTAATGCAGAAATAAACAGTGAACGCTAATGATAAACAGGTGTGAGAGCTGGTTGAACCTAACAATTTGTCCAAAATAAATCAATCGACTACGCGTCTATGGTGGTACTTATTAAGTGTACTGATGCAGCTGGAAAGTTCATGTCAAACATTGATGCGTTATTAAAATACCATACAACTAAATTTTAGTTAACAAGTATCATTACTATATGAAATTTATTTAACCGATTATGGGATAGTTTTCTAAGTTTACATTAAACGCAGTTATATGCTCCATTTACCATCGATATTAAATTACTAATTAAGATATGTGTTTACTGAAAATTGATACACAACCTAGGTGTTACAAAGAATATAAGTATGTTGTTTTCAGGCAAGCAAATATGCTTTACTGTGCATTACTGCTTACAGCCTTTGGATAATATGATATGAAAACGGTTGTGATATCAACACGTCAACATTCCCAATAATGATTTTGAATTAATATGAGCAAATATGTGCATTACGCTGAAATGTGTTTTATAAATCCGAGTTTTTATCAGTGCACATTAAGTCATTGTATATATCATTTAACACGAGCGATAATTTTCATTCAAATGGTGTATATCAAACGCGATTCTATTTAAATCGCAACAAAAAGAAGCGACCTGATGTTAACATTTAATTAAACATGCTTTGACTTAAAGTTTCATTATGATTGCGTCAGTGTTTTGGGTTCACTTACTAAAACCGTAAACAAATATATATATAAGAGTTACATTTCTACCTGACATTGACATGGTTAGTTGCATAATGTGAACGATATATTTTATGGTAAACCATTCGACATGGCGTTTTTATGGTTTGTTTCTTGAGTTCTTTCATTAAATGTTTTACAGGTTTGTATCTCTACGGACATGTGTTGTGCAATACAAGCAACAAAACCTTTCGTTTAAAGTGCGTGATTATTGTGTAGCCGTTTCACATTCCTTATCCAAATGAATAAGCATTTATGTTAAGTCTGAAGGTCTTGCAATCGCTATAAACTTGCAAAACTAACTGGGAACATTCAGATTTGATTCAGATGTGCACCGTGTGCAATATAACAAACAGCACTAGCTTGCTGCGCATCCTACTTCTAAAACGAACTTCGATATTTGCATACAATTGATATACAGCTGGTGTATAAATATATTTAAAGAAATATTCGCGATAATGTGATAAGGATATTCGATTATTGTTTTTATTTACCGTTGAAAAAAATCGCTAATGCCGACCCTCAAGAATTTAATTAAGCCTCAATCCTACAATTAATTTATTTGTGAATCTTATTCACATTATAATAAATAAATCATCCAAACTTTTCAACAACATCATTAGAATCGTCTTCAAATACACGTTGTGTTAGGTTTTACGATTGAAGAAAAATTGGCCTTAGTCGCGGAATTCTAGGGTTTCATCGCCCATAAATCAGCTTAAGACAACACTGGAATTTTGAGAAAGACTTCTGTGGAATCTTGATGTTTAATTGTCGCGAATAGAAAGCGCATGCCAGATTTTACCATACTAGAACGTTGCTGGTAGCATCAAATTCGAGTTTAGAAGAAACGAACGTAAAACTTCTTATGCGTTAAAGTTTTATTAAAAAGATCCACGTTTATACGTCTTCATGGTAACCGTATACCGCAATTAAATTTATTGTTATTCACGTACATTTTTTTTATTTTACAGTTTTCATTTGAATAATGTGTTTCTTGAAATCCTGAGACTTGTGCTATTGGTCAACGGTTTTGAAGAAAACTATGTAACATGTCATGTTAAAAGAGGGCGCTGCATGTACATGATAAGCCGCCATTATTATCAGCGATAACGTTCCTTGGAAATATTTATCAGGAGATTTTTATTGCGATTGTATAAAAAAAATGCTTATCCACCCGAGGCATAACAGTCTGTGCTGAATCCACATTTCAAAGAATATGTTTCACGCAACAGCGGGCTAAGGCTTTCAAGGCAGTAAAGTTGGGTTTGTGAACCTTTTTTTATTGAAACTCTGAAATAAAATTATATATTGGTTTTAAAATCAGAATATAAAATGGTGCGGCGTCTCATCAGGGTCTGCGCTGTTTGCTTAAAGGAATTTCTGTTAGAAATATTCTAAATATAGAAATAAGTATACTAGACATCCCTAATTTTGGAAATAAATCCAATTTAGAAGGATGGAAAAGTCCACTAGGCATAAATGGGTTAACGATAATCATTTATGAGCATGCATAATAGTGGATCTGAACAGAAAAGTTATACTTGCGTTTTGCGTGTTTTTGTTATAGAATTGTATGTATTGTATATAATATTGAGTGTGTCCCTCGGTTTGGCAGTCCTTTTTATAAATAATTGTTACATCTTGTTTCTTATCTTTTATATATATAGGTTAAGGTCTGGCATAACACATTTTATTCTATGGAAATTTAAAACTTATTACGAGACCTATAGTCATGTTCTGCAAATATTGATACACATTCTCGCAAATACAAGTTTGTCCCTGTATACTATTGTTCTGTTTGTCTGTTTTATTCGGTTTCTATCTTTGTTGCATAGTTGCGTGTTTGCATCAAGGTTCTGCAAATATTACAGTGAATGCAGCCTGTCCCTATAGATTGGAGTAAATTTGATTGCAATGACACCAAACGTGTGTAAGGCATTTTGATTTACTACGCGACAATACGTTTGTCTGCCACATTGTTCGTTGGCCTAATAAATTCGACAACGTATTGGTTGCCGTCTGGCTGTTATTTGCCCAGTGTTTGCATTAGGAACATGATATGGGAACCAAACAAGGTTTTTGTTTGATATACTAATAGGTATACATATCTATTTTTCTAAGTTTTTAACCTTATATAAGATATGTATGACTTGAATCAGGGCTATGAAAATAATCACTACTTTTCACACAAAAATGCTCAAAATATCATTGTCAATAAATTTATGATGTATTTCGTAAACTTGTAATTTAAAGCAAACTATATTTTAATAATCATATTATTCGGACCCTCCTATTACTTGAAATTCTAATAACTACTCCAAAAACGTACAGCTTATAATATATCATATTGTGTGGAAATTAATTGCCTATTGCCTTTGTTGTATTTCTATGATTAGCAAGTCTTATAATATGTGTTGTTTTTATAAGTGTAATGCTTACTAAATTATAATACTTTGATAATTAATTTTGCACACACATATTTTTGGCATTAACTGGGCAACATTACATTCCGACAGCATTGGTTATGAGTGTTCATAAAAATAAATATTTACTTCCGTGTAAGGTTAATCAAAATAGAGGCTGTGAGTGATATATTTATCGACTTTATTGAATAAGTTATGGCTTTGTGGACATTCTCTTTGTAATACTTTAAGAGCAAATCATTCGGTTTGTGTTATTTCTAAGTCATGCGATGATTGTGCGAATTTGCTTGTAAACACGTGCCTTGAAGACTACGGATCTGGAAATATAGAGAAAATGTATTTGTGATTTATACTTACGTTTTTCCATTTAATAGTTGGCCATAAGTATGTGTTTAACTAAAAAAAAAAATGGTGTATTATTCTCTTGTTGGTTGTGTGCGTAGGTAGATCGTTGACATTCGTAAATATGATTATTTTCCAACAAACGTCATAAACTGTTAAAACAAACCCGAATACAACCTTAAGATGTAAGTGCTTGTGTGTAAGCTTGACAAACTGTGTGTTTTTATGATTGTGAAATGTGAATAAAACCTGTATTTTAATTATAAATATATACTCCTTTATACAGGATATACCTAAAATATAATTATACAATACGTATATGCAATCTTTAAAATCATTTCCAATCGTTGAATTTGTCTTTCCATATACTTAATGTCGCATACCAATAGATGTAATGTCTCATTTTCTTACGGAAACAAGCCACAACTACAGCTGTAACTTTTATATATCGTGTAATTGTGTGTGTGTGTTTTTGTATTCCTACCTTTCGTATTGTTTAATGTGATTTGCAAAACATGGCAAGTGCTTCTCAAATGCTTTTGGGTCGATTTGAAACATAACCAATAATGAATCGTATTCTTTAACTCGAACAACATGTTTTCAAAACAATAACACAGCGATAAAACTTTCGAAGAATAACATAATATCGGTCGGGTTCGAAACCTACAAATAACATATGGTTTAACATATGGAACAAATAACATATGGTTTAATTTTGACGCGCATTTAGAGCTGTGCAAACTTGAAAGTGCCAAAAGATTATTAACAACAAGATTTGAACGCTTTTATTTGAGTGATTTGTCGTACAGTAAATAATTGTATAAATATGTTGGTATATGGTATATTACTTGTTTATTACACTAATTATCTGAACATTACGTTAGTAACAACCAAATACATCGCCAAATGTATTTCATTGAATCATCGATCAGCGTAACATAATAGGTAGTTCAAATTTTAACATTTCGTTAGGCGGCAGTTTGAAACATATTGAAAGTCCATTTAACTAATTGTTCCCGTGTGTTACGTGACGTTTGCTTCGTTGTTGCAAATGTCGAGACAAATTTAACTGTTTAAATAATGCAGGAAAATATTTAAGTTAAGTAATGACCATCTCAATGAAATTATAACAGTGTAATAGCCTGAACAAATAAGTTGACATTGCAATGAAAAATGGAGTCACACATTACCGATGTGTGGTTTTTAAAGAAAGTCGTCTACGGCAACAGTCTAAATACGGGATCAATTTATCATGGAAATTAGTTATGCTAGTATCTAAATTTACTGATTTTCACATATAACCAGATCAATGTTTCCCACAATCCTGTCGTCTCTCGACTGCTTTTAAATGTGAAAGAACGAGGAAGAGTTATCTGATCAGTGTTGGTACAAATCTAATTCGAGACCCGACAAATCCAATAATCCGGTCGCTACATAAATGTGGAATATATATGTTGATATATAAGGTAACAATGTTTTTCCTCATTCACGCGGACATATTACTATAATAACAATAGGAATGCCAAAACACCGACAATGTTGGTCCAATCACATCGCGTGTATCAACTGATAATAAATACTCAGTATACTTGTTTCAACATTTTTGATAAGGCAAAATGACCAAAATGAATGTTAATTAATAATTGTTAATAATCTTGATCGAAACATCAATCAATTAAAAAAAAACTTCTTAACGTTCAATATTTAAATGTTCATAAACTGTTTACTGCTATACCTTTACACAGCTATCTATAAATCTTTTACTTAGTAGTATAAAACTATACTCTATTTCAGGAATTATAATAAAGCAGAACGTCGGGCACTTTTTGCTTTGGTTGGGCACGCGAAAAGCGTGGTGTGTTGGAATCTGTTACAGTATATCGACAATATAATAAGTTACAAATAAAACAAATAAAACATTTAACCCTTACTGTATATGCCTAGCGTCCAGAAAAAAGGCCTTGGCAAACAGCTTAATTTCCAAAATTAGGGATGTCTAGTATAGTATAGTAGTCATCATGCGGCGTCTCATCTGGGTCTACGCTGTTTGCCACGGCCTTTTTTCTAGACGCTAGGCATAAATGGGTTTATCGTCAACCGTTGGAATTGAGTCATCTAGAAAATGACAATCGAATGTCAATATTAAGAGTCATGCTTTTCCAAGCAAGTACCGCTAATGCAACACCTGTAATTGTTCTGATGAGGACATTTATTCCGGAAAATTACCTTCATATGTATATAGAATACTGTAGGATATTATGCATGTTATATGCGATTGGTGGTCAAAATTGCGTATAAATAGTGTTAAAATATGTCGTATTATAGTTGAAAAATTATGTTGCGACTTTCCATTTAAAAGAAAGACCATGATACTATGAAAAGCTTTATCTACTTGTTTTATTTTAAGAAAAAAATCAACTATCAACTGTATACAATTTATCCAATGATATTAAATATGTAAATGCGATATATTTGGCATATTTTTCAAGTGAACAAAGAACAGTTTGTTTTTCAATGTAGAAGTGAATAAGTGTTTAAATAACATCAATCAATATTACCACAAAATGATCATCTAACTTCCACTCGAGGATCATGAAATGTATCAACCTGTGCGTATCATGATTAAAGATACACTTTTTATTTTAAAGTCGTAAACCGATTTATTTGTACTTTTGACAATGTCGTTTTTGCTCCAGAATTCCTGGATTGACTTGTAATCTGATGGGAACGAGAAAATGTTGTCTGATTAGTGTTGGTACAGATCTGACTCGAGACATTTTACACCCGATACATCGCCATGTAATTTAATAGTTCGGCCATTAATAATTTAATAGTCCATTGGTCCGGGTCACTCGATGTTGTCAAATAATTCGTAATTGTCACTAGTTATTAGTACGGTCTGGAAACAATCGAAATAACAATTAAATCTCATTGTGTTTTGCTTTTATAACAGGTTTCTCTCACTTAAATAAAAACGGCATTTGAAATGTATTAATATTATATGGTTATTATGGCGGATTTTTGTAATCTATTTTTACGTACGTAAATTTGACGAAGTGACACAATACATTACATTAAAACAATAAAGGTTTTATACGCTGGGTCGAAAAAAATATATATTGAAGCAAGTTTTATTTACTATAAACAGTGCTGCCACAAGTATGTCCGTGTAACATTTATCAGAGGACAAATGAGAATACCAAATAAAACGTATGTCTTACCATATTTGGCATGTTACTGATACAAACGAAACCATATAGTGACTTTCAGTCTCACCATTGATCATCTTTTTTTAAATGAGCTTACACGAAGATATAAACATGCGGCGGAATTAAATAAATGGTTATGATTTTACGAATGTGTGTGCATAAATTGGGCAGAAATATCCGTTGAAAAGAGATGGGATGTCGGCGGAATTAAATAAATGGTTATGATTTTACGAATGTGTGTGCATAAATTGGGCAGAAATATCCGTTGAAAAGAGATGGGATGTTAAATGTTTTATATTTAAATGTGCATAACAATTTTTAACAATTGAATGTTTATCCATTTTGAGACGGTTATAAGTAACAATAATTAACATGATTATTTGTAAACTGTTAAAGATTTCTAAAACATATTTTAATAATTTGAACGCAAGGAAATAAGGCAAAAACATACCTGGTAAATAGCTATGCATGGTCTTGATACACGTTTTTATGGTAATCTAATAGTAAAAACAGGATGTAAATGTACATTTCGGGATTCATTTCAATGTGGTTTCTTGCACGAACGTAGCGTATTGTCTCTTTATAAATGAGACCATTTCATGCAGAATCAGATTCCTCGATTTTCATCCAAGCTTGAAGTGACGTGGATCAATGGTTTGATGCAGGAACATAATACAGGACTTCATTTCTGTAGTCGTTATTTGAAATTCGTAGATCGTGTTCACGTGTTATCATTAAGATCAAAGCTCCGATCGCGGAATGTAAAAGACATACATTATTTCTAGACAAAAATCATATTTAAGCAAACAAAACCAACTGTATTTTTAGGGAACGCACTATAACCACTTTCATGAAGAAAAAATATGAAGGATAGTTGAATATATGAACAATTTTTACTGTTTAAATGCTTCATGTGTTCTTAATTGTTCAATTTTGCACAAATACATATACGATGCGTTTGTGTGAGGTTTTCATAAATGAAAATGATTAGATCAATGGTATCTATTGTGCGTTTAATGTAATTTTATATGACACCGTAACGCGTCTGTTAAGGTTGTGCATTTACTTATGTGGGCATTTCATTAAAATGTATTATTTGTATTATTCTTACTAGTATGCCTATAACAAACAACAAACAAAAGCATTACCATGCTTAGAACAAACATACACACACGTTAACATATGAGTTGCGTTCTGAGAAAACTGGGCATAATGCATGTGCGTAAAGTGTCGTCCCAGATTAGCCTGTGCAGTCGGCACAGGCTAATCAGGGACGACACTTTTCGCCTACGTTGGATTTTTGCTAAGAAGAGTCTTCAATTAAACGAAAAATGGCATAAAAGCGGAAAGTGTCGTCCCAGATTAGCCTGTGCGGACTGCACAGGCTAATATGGGACGACACTTAACGGACATGCATTATGCCCAGTTTTCTCAGAACGTGACTCATATGTATTACTTGTTATGATACGGAAATGCCTGTAATCTTCATAAAAAAACGCAATACTTTATTATGGTTAAATCAACAGTTTTTTTTTAAATATTTATCTGGAAGAAGTAAAGTATACATATGTTCACATAGTGCACCGTAAGCGTTACGCTAAATGACGGTCATTTAAAAAATAAAAAAACCAATAGAGGCCTACTCGAATGCAAATAAGCATCGTATCAACGAACATATAAGTTGAATTAAACTAAATTTAACAGTAGAAAGATGCATGTCAGTGGAACATGTCATTAAATAATAATACATGATCAAAAAACAATTTTATTTATAAAAACATATGTTATTTTACCTTTGCGTTTCTAACTAACCCATACATATAAGACGACACGTGTACAACATACAATTAAACGTGCATGTTAATATGAACGTGAAACAATACATTAATGCGTAGATGTATCAACAGAACAAACCATTAAAGCCTTGAAGCTACGTGTCCTATTTTGTACCGATGCCCAAACGCCCGGGGACCAGACATGGCATTTTTAAAAAGCAGATATGCCATTGGAATGTGTCAAACCAATTAGGATATTTCATCTTCAAGAACAATCATTGGGTAATAAAAACACATTCATTACAAGTCTTGGTACTTAAGAGATGTGATTGTAAACATACAACAAAGTCGACAATGATCCTTAATACCTGTTAAGATTACTGTCTGGTTTTGAATGCAAATTTTCGTTCAGTTCAATGTAATAAAAGCAGTATTCCCGCAGTAAACGATTTGCCATGTACATGTCTGGCATAATTGTCTGTTGCAGCAAGCAAATTTACCCATTTATGCCGAGTGAACTCTCCCATCCTTCTAAATAAGACCAATTTATTTCCAAAATTAGGGGTGTCTAGTATATTTATTTCTATATTGAGAATATTTCTTACAGAAATTCCTTTCAGCAAACAGCGTAGACCCAGATGAGACACCGCATCATGCGGCGTCTCATCTGGGTCTACACTGTTTGCCAATGCCTTTTTTCTGGACGCTAGGCATGAATGGGTTAATACTTATTCTGATTTGTTATGCTAGACGGAAGCGCAAATGTTGAACCCTGATAACTCAACAATTTGCGCTAAATGTGTAAAACTGAAAGCATGCAGATCGCAATAGTACTTCAGACTTGGACTCAATGTATGTGTTTAGCATATTGTAATTCAACACTTACATGATTGTTTATGGTATTGAACTTATTTCTAAATTCAAATATGCAAGTGTGCACGTTCTGGACTATTGTGATATTCCAATATCAAATGACAGCTTTATAAGCGTAATCGGTACCTTTAATATGAACCATGTTTAGAAATCACATATTACGGTTGAGCATTGTGCCAAGGCCACCATGCGTCACAGCACTGAAGTGAGATCAGTTCGGACTAGGCCAGTAATACGTTCGTAAATAAACAAAAATGTTTGTTTTATCTCATTCTTAAAGAAAGATACTTCCAAAGGAGTAGTTTCATTCGGTTTAATGCTTATTTTATTTAATATTACGCTTTATATAATCATGATGCCATCCCAAAATACCTTTATAAATTAAACAAAAGAAACGCAACTATAATTGTTTTGCTTCAAGTAGTGCCATGTCTGCTTCTTTAAAGCACGTTTTGATAACATCAGATTTTCCTAGTTTTATTATTCTGAAATGTACCGTAATCTGGAAAAACACGGCTTAATGCATGTGCGTAAAGTATCATCCAAGATTAGCCTGTGCAGATTGCACAACCTAATCAGGGACGACACTTCCACATTTTATTGTTTCGTTTAAAAAAGACTGTTCTAAACGACAATCCAGTCTAGACACAAAGTGTCGTCCTTGATTTGTCTGATACGAACATGCATTGCTGCCAGTACTCCCAGAGCAATTCTGATATGGTCTGGCATACTGGTATCATAAACGATGCCAATCGTTCACGACAGGGCTCGTAATAGCTCAACTGGCACGTGTCGGTTGTTCTTGTTCGATAACTATATGCGCAGTGAATGTCCGAGTTGTTACTACTTTGCTCTTCAATATCAGATTACAAGTCTGAAACACTTTGGATGATTGATATAATTCTAAAAGATGTGGGAACTAAGTGAGTGTGATGAATGAATAATGTGGCCATTTTCGACGTTCGATCTTTGATATTTTTTGACTTTCATCTACATGCCCAAGTGCATTTTGGAAATTTAAATTATACAATCACAATAACTTTCCTACGTGTTCTCATAAAAATAGTTCCTTAAACAGACATGAACGAAATTTGTTTTCATAATGACATTAAATCTAAGTCAGCAATGTAACTATGTTCCGACAGAAATTAATACACTGTATAAATTAATTGATTAGAAAATACATCAATCTATATATTTAGATATGCATTGCGCATCGACACTTGCATTCACGTGTTTTCACTTTGATTGAGATTGATGTGCTTTCCATTAAAATTGTATAACAAAAATTGTATGTTTACCAAAAAGTACTTTAATTTAATGTATCCATTGATTAAATACTATAAATCTTCAACTTCACATAAGTATGTTTTTTATAAGATATATGGCACGTTCAGGTCCGTACAAAACGATTGGGGAAAGTGTTATGAAGCTTCACCGATAGTGGGAATACTCGTGTTTTGCTATTTCCCCGAGAAGTTTCCCGATCATGGGAATTCCGTAATATACTATATCCCCGATAGTGGGAACAATATAAACTCCAAATATCCGCTTTTGGTATGACCATTTATTAACGATCCTCAAAATATATACAATTCTTGTATTGATCTAGTTCATTCATAAGTAACAACGTCAAGTCTATGACGTAACGTCAAAAATCGATGTCTCGTCATAGAATCAATCCGCTGGTACCAAAAAAACGTTCAAATCTAATGCCCAGAAAGCATGAGTATGTGGAACGCACACGCAAAGTATTGACTGCGACGTCATCGGCTTCACTGCATTGTCCTTGGCGGTGGCACTTTAGCCTGTTCAGTTAGAAAAGTGGTTTAAACACACCTAGTTTCCGGAAGCATGTGAGTTTGTTTGGTCAAAATTATATCGGACAAGTGGGGGTTTGTGTGGGTGCTCCGGATACCCCCCATACACACTATTGCACAGTGGGGGTTTGTGTGGGTGCTCCGGATACCCCCCATACACACTATTGCACAGTGGGGGTTTGTGTGGGTGCTCCGGATACCCCCATACACACTATTGCACAACATGTGAAATTGTCACTCAGTGCCATTTTCGGCAATGCTACGAGAATTATATGTTTGTCAATGTGTGACCGTGCTGTAAATTTCGTTAATTGTACACTAACTAATTATCCCCCGCCATTGGAGGAGGGATATTGTTTTGGCGTTGTCCGTCCGTCCGTCCGTCCGTCCGTCCGTCCGTCCGTCTTTCCGTCCTTCCGGAGCCAGATCTTGGAAGTGCTTTTGCGGATTTTATTGAAACTTGGTATGAATATATGTATGGATAAGCGGATGATGCACGCCAAATTGCATTGTACACCATCTGTTAATAATGGAGTTATGGTCCTTTGTATCTTAAAAAAGATATAACACTTTTGTGTCGAGAAGCATATTGGCGGGGGATATCAATTCAACGAATTTGCTTGTTTAAATATAATTGTTCATGTTCGTGCCTGTAACAGTTAATTGTTCTAACAAAATAACTATCCAAAATACAGTGCAACATTTGAGATTTTAACATGTTCAGTAGTAAATACCTTTAAGCACGTTTGTTTTATGTAACACAATTGATCATGTAAACACATTTCAGGTGGAGCGTGCCCTTTCTTCCGGGACGATTGTCTCCCGCAGAAAATTGTCTGGAAGTTTTTTCGGAAGAATCGCCAAGTGGAATAGTAATTATCTGTAGGTGGAAAGTGTGTTCACTACATCGTCTTTGGATGGTCGGCCAGTTGAACTTCTGCGGGCGGCTTTGCTTATCCATTGAGTACCCTCATCCCTCGAGCCGGACGTAGTCTTCCGCTGATTTCGCTGACTCCAAGAACTTAGAAGAATCGCCAAGCGAAATGGTAATTGTCCATAGGTGGATAGTGGTTTAACTACATAGCCCCAAGAGAGACGGGAGCAAGGGGCAGCGGAGGTTGCAGCGTAGAGGACGGACGGGACAGACCTGGGGCATAGATGCAGACCAAGACTGCGAGCGGTTGACCTATAAAGGTAATGGCTGTGTTTTAGGACAGCGGTACTCAGTACGCTCAACGTGCTTGGGAAACCGTTCTGGGTTTTGGGTCGACGGCTGGTGACGTCTAGAGATGCCATAAAGGCGGCGCAGCGACCAAGGAGCGAACAAATGTCTTTGTTAGTTGTCAGCAATCCTTGAAACTTGACCTTTTAATGGCAGCCAGATATTTAAACTGTTATAGAGTTCTGTCATGGAATTTAATTAACTAACTGGAAATAGCTATGCATGGTCTTGATATACGTGTTTTTTGTTACCTAAGAGTTAAAGAATCTGATGAAACAATTCATTTCGGGATATATTTCATGATGGTTTCTTTGGTTTCTTGCACTAACGCAGCGAATTGTCTTTCTGTAAATGCGACCTTTTCATGCAGCATCAGATAACTCGAATTTCATCCAAGCTTGAGGTGATGTCGATTCAATGGGTTGATGTGAAAAGATAATAAACGACTTTATTTCTGTAATCGTTATGTGGAATTAGTGGATCATGTTAAACTTTTCATAATTAAGATCAAAGCTCCAATAGAGGAATGTAAAAAAAAAAAAATTAAAGAAGAATTACCTATCTGCAAACATAACCTTACACATTTTTATTGGAACGCATGATAATCATTTTATAAATTTATTAATTTTTATAATTAAACACATGTAGGATAATTGCAAATATATGCATATACAAGTTTCACTGTTAAAATACTTCAAGTGTTCTTAATTGTTTTGCACAAATAAATACAGCGATTTATTTGTGTGAGAGTAAAAATGATGCATATGGTTCAATCAATGGTATATATTGTGCTTCTGATTTCGGTTTTAATATGACTCAGCAATGTTTCTGTTGCGGTGGTTCATTTTTTAATGTGGACTTTTGATTAAGTTTAATTATTTTTATTATTAGTAGTAGTAACTTTATTTATTATTAGTAGATGTATTATTATGAGAAAAACACAACACCATGCTTAGAACAAACCGACTGTTTACAAACGTAAACATATGCATTATTTGTTATAATACTGAACTGCCCGTACTCTTCATAAAACAAGTAATATACTTTATTATGGTTGAATTAAGTTTTTTTTTATTTTTCTGAAATACGAAAACAATACATATATATGTGCAAATATTGCATCGCAAGCAGTACGCTAAATGACTAATTCCAAAGCGGTCCATTACAATTTTGAAAAGAATCTAATTGGAATGCCAATTAGCATCCTTTCCACGAACAAAATTGGAATTAAACTAAATTTAGCAGAAGAAAGACGTAGAATTGTTCGAAAGCAGATATTCCATTGAATGCGTCAACGCAATTACTAGGTTTATTTTCAAGAACAATAATTTGCTTATATCAACAGAAGTTGTAACACTCGTTACAAGTCTTTGTACTTGTGAGATGTGAATGTAATAAAAGCAGTATACCCGCAGTAAGTGGTAGTAATACGTATTCCAATTAGTTATGTTGGACGGTTGCGCAACTGTTAAATATAAATAACTACTTAATTTACGCTTAATGTGAGAAGCTGGAAGCAAACTGATCGCAATCCCATCATTCTTTGACCATAGTACGCATTTAGGGTTACGCAGTGCACATTACTGGCGGCCATTATAAGTTCCAACAATCAACCATGTCACAAAATAAAAGAAACCCCTTAATAAGGCAATCTAGATTTATAGCGTTTCTTATTCAAGGTATTTGAGTCCGCCATTCAGCTGGTGTCGCGGAGATCATTAGACAATCAGAAATTGAATATATATGGGAATTGAATATCATCGCGTCCGATACTGCTTCCAGACAGCTTTCTAACCGGAAATATTATAATCAACGACAGCGATAAATCGATAATGTAATATCACCCATTTCGCAGTCATATGCATAAGTGCATACTCATTTCATTCAAAGGCATGTGTTTCCTCGAACTTTCATAGCCGCCGAAAATGTTTAACCGTTTATAAAGCATTTGCATCTTTTTTAATTGCATACTATCTAGATTGATTTTGTCAATCTAAGAAATGTTTTAAATGATTTTATAAAATTTCAGTCTAGACGTATATATATTTATTATAGATGTTTGAGTTAATAAACTGTTTAGACGGTTTTTGAGGGTAGTATGTTCAGTAACATGATTTCTACGTGCACTACATTGTAGTTTTGCTCACTCAGGGTATATTTCGACGATCTATATGCGAAACGATTCTGTGTATTTGAATGTGGAAAATTTAAATGTGTTATATTACTGTTTTATAAAGTTGTGAATAATACTAACTGAATTCAATAAGGCGGTTTTATAGGTTCAGTAAGATGTCTTTGTGCATATCGATGAATGAGTCTGGCATAAATATTGACATTGGTTCCGGACATTACGATTACACATATATACTCTTAGTATTACTCTCATTTTGTATGTGTACTATGCCAAGAACATGTCATTTGTCTTATTGTTTTATGCCAGGAGCCAAAGTTGATGTATGAGAAACGGTATATCAGGACACCTAAACGAAGGTGTGTTTTTATTCTGGACGGATAAAGGATACATAGTTAGTGTTAAGTATAAAGGAAATAACATATAAAGAATACAAACTCGTGTATTCACAATATGAAATAATAGTACTGTGTTACTTTTTGTATATACATGTCCTCCACATTCACGAAAGGGGCCATGCAGAGCTTAACCATGCCTGTGAAAACCAATTTATTTACGATTTTACATATAAATGTTTGTACGTTAGAACGTATGTACGTAGGAATGTTTGTAAGTGTATACTAAATTGTTGTTGCCTGGCCAGATTACTTAGTTGGTACAAGGATTAAAAATCCGAGGACCGATTGTCCGATCCTTATCCCGTCCACATAACTTGTGTGTGTATTGGTTATAAACCCTATCTACGGTCATTCTCCTCATATCTCTGTTGCAATAAGGGCAGTTTTTAGTTACGGGCATAAGTGTATGCACTGGTAAATTAGTTAAACCAGCAATGTTGACTTTTTATATTGTACTAAAGTTGAACGTAAATGAGCAAAAATACTTAAATAAATAAAGGATACGATCTATACGATCGTAAAGTAAGCGTAAACAAACGAAATTTTTTGGAAAATCCCGTTCAGAAAGTGGGGAAAAACATAGGCACACACAAAATATCCTATTGGAAAACGAATAATCCAAGGGAAAAAATGCCTAAATGCCATAGAAGATCAAATTTGCCCATGCATTTCATAGTAAAATCACACGCATTTTTAGGGAAAACAAATCAATTTTAACTAAAAAATAAGACTTTTATCGCGTTCCTTATCTCAAAGAGGCAAACCTAATAAAATGGTACTTTTGCGAAATTTCGGTTTTGCACAGTTTTTCTGTTGGGCGTTTAATGTTATCTTGCATCGAAGTCTTTTTAAAATTTGAACATTTATTTTCGGGTCACGTACTACGGCATACCAATAAACGGGTGTAATTTAAAATGATGGCATTATATCTACCCTAATCCCTTTACAATTCTTATTCATATTTTTCTTGCCAAGTAAAAAAGTGTCCATACCCGATCTGACGCTTGATTTCATTTGTATTGATATGGATTTTGGTTTATAAGAGATAGCCTAATGAGCTTGATTTATAAGAGATAGCCTGATGATTGTCTTGCTATTGCTTCTAAAGGCACCTTTGAATAGCAACGGGAATGAACTGTAGTTAGAAAAAACAACACCTATTTGTGTTTATGAAGGCCATACAAATGAACAAAGTGATTAACATTAATATGCATAACTGTTTAGTTTTATCTCAAAAACAGGGAATCTCCCGTGGCGTTCAAAAACGGAACCATATCAATGCACCATGTTAGGGCTATAATAACAAAGTGGATAAAACTATTGCACATTGAGTACAACTAACCACACATGCAGAAATGTCCTGCTGTGCGTTCCTGGCATAACTACGAGAAAGAAATCATCGCTAAGCTACTGCTAATATAGATTCCAAATTACGTTCATATGATCTTGGATTGGCAACACTCCTGAAAAAGTCACTTACTAAGTATATAAATAAGTGTGACCGTCGATAATGCAACAAACTCTAAATTAACAATGTAGATTTAAAACAAACAGCACATGTAAAACATGTAGTTATGATACAACAAATTTACTCGAGGAAATGAAATCATGATTAATATACAGGTTAACTGAGTACTTAGGAATGTGAATATGTAAAAACTTTAACATCAATTAAGACGTCCATAGCGTTTGATGTCAATGTCAAACTCATGTCAAATCGGAATTTCCTACTCCAGATATGTAGCTAAGCTTATAGTAACGATCGCATGTGTAACTGATTTGTTAAATGAAACAACTGTGAAATGTGCAATTTATGGTAACTCGATGTTTTTGTGATTCCGTATCAGAGCCAAGTTTATAAAGCGTAATTGATGCATTGGTGTATTTAATATGTAAATAATGTGCTGTACGGGTTTAAAACTAATCACACATTAATCCTCGGCACATAATGTCTCTTTTTACCAATTCGATGCATAGTATGAAACCAACAGCATGCCAAAATCACGCAATACAATTAACGTAAAGCAGCTTCTGAATGCATTGTTACATTCTTGAAATTTTATTGAGCATGGAATAATAAAAAACTGCAATTAAGACGTCGCCGAAAACAATAATATGCTGGTTTATAAATAAATGTATGGTGCATTGCATGTGTGTGTTTTTGTAATTAAAGAATTGTTGCTTAACGTATTTAAAAATCATTTCTATTCGTTGATTCACAGAAAACAATCATTTGCACATTAATATAGCCATTATTTGTAAATCTTGTGTATAGCTATCATTGCGCTCGTCATAATTATCCTTAGTACCATCAACATAACGTCATCTTCCGCACATTTCCCATCGAAGCACGAAAGGTCTAAGTCAATCAGTTAAAGCTGCTTCGTCAGATATTGGAAAAAACTAATGTTGTAATGAGAAATCCATTTAAACAACAAATCTTTAGACAGAAATCCCCTGACATAAGATTTTTTTGCGCGTTTTCATTGTTCATAACACAATTGATTTATATTTAACTCACTGTATTATGTCAGTTAAAAATCGTATTGGGACCACATTTAGCTTTAAATAAGTTTTCTCTTCCGCCTCTCATACAGAGGTTCAGGAATCAATCTTGTATGGGTTTTTTTCTCAAGTTCATGGTGTTCAAATAGTATTAACTCGAAAGTGTAAAACCTATATCATGGAATCCAACTTACTATCAAACACATTTTACAAGTTCGAGATAGATTATTCTTTTTAAATCGCATCTGTCATTATAATAACGGTATCAATAATTAAAGTTAATTCCCAGTCACATTAAGAGTCAATGTGCATAATATCTTTAGTCAAAGAGGCGTTTATTACGACGTAATGGGAACATATTTGGAGCTTATTTTCTAAATACTGTATACCATTATGTGATGCTTAATTGACGGCATTTGAAGTAACTTCTTTTTAGAAAAAACAAATACATCGCTTTATGTGACGAGCCAGCATTTAAAGATGATACAATATACGATTTACATGTATCACCAAACTATTCCGTGACAAGTCCAAAGGAAAATACTGACACATACATTAATCAAAATATTCATGAAATATTAGACAATATTCCTGTTAAAGTTAAAATAAAAAGCAAAAGACGCAAACAGATAAATGGCAAGGACCTGTTTGTTTGTTTTTCTTGTCTTCAATCGCCTTTGATATCGTTCATCCTTTTGCAATAAAGCAACACACTTAATTAAATAGATAAGGACAGACACCTTTTTTACTCAGGCTTTTAATAAAAAGCTATAGATGAAAATAGATAAATGACATGGGACTTTTTATATTTTGTGCATTGCCTTTGATATCGTTCATTCTTTTGCAATAAAACTACACACATGATACAAAAGATAATTATGGCATTTCAATTTGTCATCGTGTTGAAAATAATGTAGAAGCGTTTGTCTCCCGGGAATATTCTCTTGAGAAGAAATATCACAAAAGCTCGTTTCCAATTAATTCAGCTTTGTAACAAAACATAGATTGCGAAAATCTCGACTGAGACATTAGAAGGTATTTATCAAGAAACCTCGAAAGTTGTTAAGAACGTCATTATATGGTGACCAATGTGTGCGGGTCATACTTGGGTATTGTAGGTATTTTGAACACGTAAGGGGAAATGTTGCCATGCCTTTGATAATCGCAGCTGCTTGTGTAATATGGGATTTTCTCCGTGACTATCTTTGTATTTCACAGAAAAGTTAAGTCAATAGCGTCTACAGATTTATACGCATTATTTAACGATTCTTACTTCATGCCTGACAAAACAACGGTCATTTTTATGATACAAATAAGTCATAAAATACTAGACAAAGCGACCGAGGGCATTCCTTTTTGGACAAAAATTAAAATGGATAGATTTTCTCCTCGGCTCTTATATAGCTTATTTAATTTGCAAAGGCGTCATTTTAATAACATATTACACGGATGGCTATAAAAAACGTATATGTATATTGAATTATAATTGTAATAACTGATAAAAAATATTTGAATGCATGTATTGTGAAAAGAGTTTTAATAGGATATCATAATTATACATAGTGTATACTTATCATACTTGTCTTTACACATAAGCAGATAAGTAAAAGAATTATGATGTAATTAAAATGTATGAACCCTGGTTTATGAAGCATATAATAATAACAAAATAATTGTATCCTGTGACATTTTGTGTTATTAAGGGATGTTGTGGCAGCTTATTTACACGAGGATATATTTATAGCAACACCGATGATGCTATTATCACAACTCAATATTTTTGTTATAACAATCATCAGAGATTAACGAGTTGGTTCATAATTTAATTGTCAGTGGATCGATTCCAGGTGGGGTCAACTTGTTTTTATTACTTTGTTTTGCTTTCTTTAATTCCATTCTTATTTTATACTGGAGCTCTTTAGTCCTGTTGTTTACATTTATCAATTTAAAGCATTTAATCACAAACTTCAAAACATGCCTAAATCTGCACCATGAACAAATACATTTAAGTCATTAATGATTAAGGTCGAGGTTGATACTGTAATGTATTTTGGTTAGCTGTTGTAATCCCAGTTAAGATTGTAAACAATTTCTAATGTTAATGCATATTTCTAACAATCTATGGTCTGTTACTTGGGTTTTGCCTAATTGCTGTATTTTATTAAATTTGACGTTGACGGTAGGGGTAGTTAAAACAAACAATCTCTGTTAAAAGTGCGGTGACCCCCTTTTTATTTGTGTTTTATGATGACAATACGTAGATGAACATATTTGAGCATTTTTGCAGAATTCTATTAGACAGAAAAAAAAATCCATTTATGTGGTTACAATAGTAAACAAATGACGTTTTTTTGGGTGACATAAACATTATAAAAAATAAAATTCTTAAAATTTAACTTGTGTACTCCATTTGATTGGTAGTGTGTGGTTTAATTAGATGGTATGTGGTGTATATTAGCTTATATAATATCTACATGTTGCCAATTTTATACGTTATTAATTATTTTTACGCATTTAGAGATTTTTCAGTTTTATTGAAAAAGTACATGTTATATAATGGTGAATAAGATCAAAACAAGGCAGTTGACCCTATGTTTTTATTTCATTATTATATAGTTTATGTAGATATATCTTAAATATAAAGTTTGGACAAAATCTATTTGATGGAATAAATTAGCAAAACTGCAGCAACACTCCTTAAGTTAAAAGACCGAAAATAATTTCCAGTTTCTATTTCTTAGAAAAATGCTTTAGATTTGAAAACATATGTGGTTTTAAAATAAATTAAAGAATAGCATTATTTAAGTCGATGCACGTACGTTTAAATATCACTTCGTGTCGAAACTTAGGCGTAAAAATAACGCCGAAAGACCAACACCAACTCCGAGAAATACGACAAATAATTCTGATGTTAGGCATAAGCTGTGTAAAAAGTTTATAATATCTGCATCGTTACATAAAACAGTTTTGTTGTCAGACATTTAAGAGCCGATTATGAATATATGACGCCTCTTTGCAGAACCCACAATTTAAATAAAATTAATTAAAGACAAGCATGTTCAATGAACAATACAACACGATCTCAGATCTACATGAAAAATAAATATACTAAATGGAAGCAATGTTTCGACTGGAAAATTATTCTGTTTACATTTCATATTCATAGCAGTGCTGCACCCAATAAAGTATGTCAAACACCAGAATTCCAAGCAATTACACTTATGTTACACCTGATCTTGATCGTTTCTATTGCAAAAGCAGCGCCCTGTTCCCTTTGGGTTCTCTCACGCCCGCGATTAATTAGTTAATTAATTAGTTTTGTTTATTCTGATTTCTCATTTATTATTTGATGGATACATGTATTTTCAAACCTTTTATATGATGCGTCCACGTCAAATCACGTTATTTCGAAAAGTTATGTACATTTACCAAAGACGAACTAATTGTTAATCTTGTTGCACAGGAAATTGAAAGATGCGAGCAGTTACAAACGCTTGATACTGACATCGATGCAATAAACGCCAGTGTTAATAAAGACGAGGCGGAAACCATGTTTAACTCCAAAGACAGTAAGATGGGAAACAATGATAGTAAGACAAGTAGTGGGGGTAAGGCCAGTACAGACAGTTAAAGAAGACAGAACATTGTTAAAAAATATGACAAAGTATAACTTTTATATGCGCAAACGTAGAAATGTGATGATAAATCATCTTCTGGAAGAGAACGTAAAACTACCAAAACTGTAGCTATCATTTTAGTTGAGTATATTATATAATGGTGAGGTTTTGGGGAAAAAAGGCTTATTGAAGCCACGGTAAGTGGAAGTGAACACATCATTGCGTGTTCGTTAAGATTGTCTCTTTACATCCTACTTGTATATATTAGGGCTGCTGTGTACTTGCCAGTATGTTATGTGTAACTAATTTAGTCGTAAAATTACTGTAGATTTAAAAAATAAACATCTGTCTTGTATACTCAAGATACGTTTTGCGACAATACATACAGTAATTTAATCAGTGCACGCGTTTTTTGATTATCCACGAAGTAAATGTACACTGAGCTAGGCATTCGAATTAAAGATGATTTTATTCATTGAAACCTCATCGCCAGCGTTCCGGTTCATATATGCTTTGAATTGCATGTGTTTCTAGTTCAAGATTGCCAGTTTTATACAAGACCGATTCTCGGGGGGGGGGATGCATGCATATACAGAAGCTTACTGGGTTTAAATGAGGTTAGTTGAAACTATATTCCAAGATGGCGTCGTTTTCGTTTTTTGTGAAAGAGTTGCGGATATTTTCCCACGGTTAGCAATTAAAATGTTTTTGCCCGACGCGGTTAATATCTTAAAATAAAATTGTTGTCGAAATATATTTGTTTAACCCTGTAGCGTAATTACACATTGTTCGTGGAGAACACGCAGTAACAAACAAAGTTCATTTCTGTTTTCATCGAGATTTATTTCTGTAAAATAATTTCTAACACAACGCTTCTAATGTTCATGAAGTACAATTGTACAGCGCGGCGGCCAACATGGCCGCCCCGTCAAGAAAACGTGACAACTCTCACCGCACACTTTCAAATCTAACCGCAAAATCAATTTCTTACAACAACCACACAGCATTTTATTCTCAGGAAAATAAACATAAAATTTAGATATGTCTTATCCCATTCTCGGTTGGTTAACTTTTCTCTTTACTCGATTTTTTAAACCTACCCCTTCGAATAACCCTTGTTTATTGGATGGATCACTTATGCCTCTACCACATGTCACAGTAGAAGCGTGCAATACACAATTATCACTTTGGGAACAGGAGACCTCATTTCATTAGCATACTTGATCATACAAACAGATGCTCTCTATGGACAAACCACATTGGTAATATGAAACCTAACACTTCTATAATCGATTATGCAAACCCCGATAAACATTCGATACATATTCAATACGAACTTGTATCGTTATGTATCTTGGGAAATTTGAATTACCTTTATATAATTATCATATCTGAATGATGTATTGGTTTGAAGTAATGTCGACCTACGAGCCAAATTGTGAACAGATGTTCCCGATAATTGAACTACATTGGAGAAATGAAACCATACTTCCATAATCAATTTTTCAAACTTCATTACATACCCCATCCGAAGACATCTGTAATGTTAATTCCTAAATACCCGCAACATACAGCTACTTAACAAGATGAACTCTCAGATAGTTTGATCACTTTAAACTTTTAACTTCTGTTTACGTATAAGATAGAAATATTGATGTAAATAACCTTTCAACATTTTCTTACATATTAGTAATTATAACAGTTACTAATTAATTACTCAAACATATTATTAAAAGATTTCCCTATTATTAAATCTATCTGTACTTAAATTTATATAATAAGAATAAACAATATGCTATAACAATAAACAATATGCATATACCGTTATGTCACATTTCCTATGATACAGGTTTTGACACGAAATACCTATAAATCTTTCATAAACTTTATACATGAACTTGAATATTACAGTTTTATGGCATGTCATCTGGTGCAATATAAGCGTTGTCTTAATAACTATACATAATGTAGAATTATAATTTTGTTGTACAAAAAATGCAGAAAAACTAAATCAATTAACCTATTCGCAAGAAGATGGGTTAGGAGGTTCCTGATATACGAGATAAACGAATGTTGACCAGCCCTTTTCAGCAATATATGTATTTTAAGACGTATCAACCTTATTTTGATAAAAAAAAACGTTTGTTTAACCATTATGTTTACCGTCCTTCAGATGATGAAGGTCTCAGAGGGCGAAATTAAGTGCATCTTTCGTTGCAGTATATGCAAATAGGAATTTAACAGTAGAGGAGGATTAAGAAAACATGCCCTATCAAAAGACCACATAGTTTAAAGGTAGAATTTTCCACAAATAATCCTTTTACAGAGCCTGACTAAAGCAGCAGATTAAGACTCATGAACCAAACAAAAACATGTACACCTGATGTTTGTAGTGTTTTTTGATACATAGACAATACTTACATATAATTTCTCTTAGTGACACCAAATTACAATTTTCGTTCCGAATATGTCATGCTTATTTCTTACCTCCTACTTGTTTTATTTTCATTAAAATAAAAAATTGTATGTGTACGTCATTTCTTCCCAAGATGTATCTGCATCCATTTTCAAGTTTAAATGTCTCAGCAAATACATATATGCTATAAAATTTATTCGTGTCGCAATGAATTTGTTATGATTTTGACCCATTAACAATACTTAATATGAGCAGGCAGAGTTGGGAACAAACGAAATAACCTTTTTAGGTGAACTAATACTTAAATTCTTCTAAATACAACAGTCTTAAATACTGTATTCACATAAGAATACAAAGAATACAATAGAAATAAAAAACATGTCAATATTTTAAAAACTTCTTCTGAGATCATATACTGTATTTTATCTGCACAAATCTTAATATCCACTACAAGTCCCCCTTTTGAGAATATATATATATATATATATATATATATATATATATATATATATATATATATATATATATATATATATATAATATGTCGTTGTGGTGAATCGCGTTAAATGACATTGTTTCAATAAACAGTTAATATTTAAGTTTGCAATTAAAACACGTTCTACTGATAAGCATCTTCTAAGCTCGTGTCAGGTATTCGTTATCGCTTATGTATTCCGGAACGCAATAATGGGAGTGTTTGCGTCTCATCAATATTGAAATAGTATCAAACCGGCCGTACCCCATTTGTTTTCCATTGCACGTATATCGAACGTAAATGCCATTGCTGTGTGTGTTTACCTGGCGTGGTGATCAGACGTTATCTTTATTTGTTTGATGGGTTCATAATTTTTGCTCTCTTTGTTTAATCTTGGCATCCTCAATGTCTTTAACTGGCATCTTGTTACCTGAAAATAGTAAGCATAGTATTCGATATCGTAAGCGTAGTATTCAGTTTTAGGCCTATTCAAATACAAGTATGTTTATATTTGTTGAAAAAAACATGTAACAAGGGCTGTTTGTAAAACACGCATGCTCCCCAAATGGGCTGCCAGTTGTAGTGGCAGCCATTGTGTGAATCGTTAAAAACTATTTTACTGCTTCAGGTCACTATGGCATTGACCTTTGACCTAGCGACCTGAAAATGAATAGGGGTCATCTGCCAATCATGATTAATGTACCTATAAAGTTTCATGAACCTAAGCCTTAGCATTCTTGAGTTATCATCCAGAAACCATTTTACTGTTTCGGGTCACTCTGACCTTGACCTTTGACCTAGTGTATTGAAAATCAATAGGGGTCATCTGTCAGTCATGATCAATGTACCTATGAAGTTTCATGATCCTACGCATAAGGGTTATTGAGTTATCCGGAAACCATTTGGTGGACGGACCGACATGTGCAAAACAATATACCCCCTCTTCTTCGAAGGGAAGCATAAAAACTACAATATGAAAATAATACCGTCAAATGCCTTATATTACGCAAATCAGATTTAAGTGTTAAATGTAAGAATACATTCAAATCAATGTTTATGTGAACTTCGCGATAAAGACGTAAAATTAAAGAAAGCCTCATATATAACATACTTTGTCAACCTCAAAAGAATGCAAAGGTTTACCCTTTACTTTTAATGAGAAAAAGATCTTCACAACATTCGTATCAGTGCAGAACGCATTCACAATAGTTATCCCGCGTAAAAACATGTGCACATAGGTATGAACTGTGTTTGTTTTATTGAGAACATGGAGGGAAGAACAAACGCGGTAAAGCCGAAAGGGCTTATTCATTTAAGATAAAATATTAATATAAAGTGGCTTAACATGTCAACATATCCGCTTTTCCTTCTCGAAAAACACGAACACGACGCCATATTGGAAGAAAGTTACAATTAACCTCACTTTAACACAGTAAGCTCCAGTTTACGCATGGCCCTCTGAATTCTTATACCCCAAGCTATCAAATAGATAATTTTCACGGGAACAATATTTGACATTTGATTGCCTTTTTAATAGTCAACTGTATTAGCGGTGTATATAAAGCAGAACGTATTGGCTACCTTCATTGTCTATCATTGTCGACAAAACTAATTCTGAACACGTTAAGAAATACACAGCCCTCTTAAACCATTTGGTATTTTGCGCCGTTATGGCGGAAATGTATTCCGTAAAAATAACACAAATATTATACATTTCGTTGTTTATGGTATACACTCCCGGTTTTTAAGATATAAACTTAGGGGTTTACAGCAACATCAAATCTGTATTCAATTTAATACGTAAGTTAATGACTATCCTGTGGCGATTTGAAGTTCTATGTTATCACTTCATTATAGCATTCGCCACTGTAATTAGCATCACGTGATGTTAAGATTGTTTCATTGCATGTACCATCAACGATCTTGTAAAATTATTTGTAGAACAAGTAATAATTTAAATTCTAGTATTTTGAACCCATGGGCTATAACTATTCTTTGTATAAACTGCTTAAATAGGTTATGTCAGATATCATCCAAATTTGTCCACAAATTATAGATATTGTGAAAAAATACGACCGCAATGTCTTATCTTGTTATCGGACAAGACCTTCATAAAATAAAGTGTGTGTGCACAATAATTTCTTAAACATTGTTGCTAATAGAGTTGTCCTTTTTAAGTTGTCTTACGGCTTATTAAATTGACCTGCACTTTATACATACCTTTAATAATAATCGCATGAGTTACATTTGTTCATAAAGAGTATTTTTCATATAACAGAGGGGTAATCACGTGATAGTCAAGATGGCGACATCCATGTCTATACAGTTACTTTTCGCCGTTTTAAACACTTTTTACTTTTGTTTATTTTCTAAATGACGGTCACTTTCCAGCCATATCACTAAAAAGATGATAAGCGTTTATTTCGTATTTAAATTCGCTTTATATTTCGACTTTACTCCCCGCAAATTTTCTAAGTGGAGCCCTAATTAGGTCATCCCGCTAAGAAATTTCGCAGCGAGTAAAGTCGAGATATAGAGCGAATATTACTATGAAATAAACGCCAGTAACTTTCTTGTTGATATGGCTGGAAAGTGAGCAGAATTAATCAAAGCGCTGAAGGCACTGAAGTTGTTCGCTGTTGTCGTCCTTGATGAGCTTGTGCGCATTGCAATGACTAATCGGTGTGCACAGGCTAATCTTATTTGACATGCATTAAGCCCTGTTTTCCCTGAAAGCAGCCAATATGTATAGATTTCAATGATTAACACTAGACTGGCCAATGCCGTCTTACACGCTGGTAAATACACACTGCAGTAGTAGAGCAGACGCTCCTAAGCATTCGTCGTCTGCAGTGCAGACAGGCAGCGGTAATCGTTCCTAGCATAGTGAGTTACTGTCCTTAGCGTAGCTATGTACATACTGATTTGCAAACCATGCTCTGTAAATTTAGTCGGCCGCTAACGCGACAAACTAAAAAAAGGTAATACAATAATTAAAAGTATAAACCGGCGAACAATACCTGCCTCGGCATGGACGCCGTCATCTGGATAATCACGTGATTACCCCCGCTGTATACGTGATGTTACACATTCCGAACGAGGGAATGGCGGGTTATCTTGTAGGTTCGGGTCATCAGTACTATCGGATTAAATTTAAACGATTTACTAACAATCGCGCTTGTTAATACCGCAAAATACAAACCAATTTTGGTTCATATATTTTAAAATACTAATATCGCACACATGTTTAGTCCAGAGAAAATCACGGACATCTGGATTAGACCACGTGCACTCAAATTGTTCACACCAATCTAAGATGTCATCTCAGCCGTTAACATTAATCTGCAAGATAAAATAAGCGCCATTTAATCACGTAGACGGGTCATTAAACAAATTTAATCCGTCGAGAATGGCGAGATGTACTCCACATTAATGGAACAAGTAATAAATAATGTGGATGAACAATTAGGTTATCTGATTTCATTATGATAATTGCAATATTTTGTAAGAATTTCATCTTATACAATATTATATTAATCGTTGTGATAATCCGCTTGGTTGTTTACCACGTCCCATCCGAACTGATCATTTTATAATTGAAGCAACGTGCTAGTGCTGTAAGAATGTGGTCATTTAATTATAAAAAAATCACAGATTATACGATAATGCCGATGCTGTGTGAATCACACAACATTCTTTGTGATTGTAATCAGTTGAACATATCCTAAAGCTTAACAATTAGAGTGTATACCTGAATTAAATAAGTTATCATACTTGAGAAGATATAAGAAGGTATAAGACACACGCAATTAACCCATTTATGCCTAGTGGACTCTCCCATTCTTCTAAATTGGATCAATTTATTTCCAAAATTAGGGATGTCTAGTATATTTATTTCTACGTCTAATATATTTTTTACAGAAATTCCATTGAGCAAACAGCGCAGACCCTGATGAGACGCCGCATCATGCGGCGTCTCATCTGGGTCTACGCTGTTTGCCAAGTCCTTTTTTCTAGACGCTATGCATTAAAAGGTTAATGTCCGTGTCGTACTTTAACGCCTGCTTCTTGCAATCTCTATGGTATCTGAAGCTTTTTAAGTTATGTGTGGGAAAATACTGGCACAAATGCGTTTGCGCAAAGCGTCGACCCAACCTGTCCTATCCGCACAGGATTATCAGGGACAACATTGTCCTTTCGACCCTTTACGCACATGCATCATGTTCACTTTTTTACAGAACGAGTTTTTTTTTTACATTGATATTGTCGAATATGACATGATTGTCAGCTGTAATGTATACACGGTTTTGCAGATGCTTTCTAGTGTCAATTACTTTACATGTATAAAGTCACATTTTCTAGAATTTTAACAACGCGGACATTCGATGTTCTTACCCTGAAACATCGTTATAGAATATATATGTTACAAATAATGAGAAAAAACAACAACTTAATTTAACTATGATATTGAGCTACGTGGTAGTACAAACCTTTTCCAAAAATATTCAAATATTGAATCACATCGGCTTCGCGAACGTCGAGAATAAGGTTATAAGGTCATAAAAATCCGTTAGCATAGAATACACTTGTTCTTTTGATTACCAATTAACGTCTAATATGCCCGTGCATATGGCTTCACACCCTGGGATAGACACCAAGAATCCTTAATGGCGAGTTTAGACTGTAATACGAGATTTAAGCCGATAATGAAAAAAAATGAATGAACGATACAATTAAGACAGTATCGCAGGACGTCGGATCTTGACATTTAATACTTAGTTGAGGGGATGTAGATAAATATAGTTTAAGAAAGTACCGAGCATATATGTAAAGTCTGTTCTGAATTGCGTCATTTGAGTCAGTCAGTTACCCTTTTATTATCTTCTATAGCAAAGTTTAAAAATCCAGGGCACTCATGTGGGTTGCTGACATGAAAAATACGTTTATCAGCACACTTGTGCACACTTAATTAAATATAATAAGTGACAAACATGTAGACAAAACAATGAACAGGAATAAATAAATTTCTTAATGTTGTTTATATCATTTATGTTTAATTGCTCAAATATTCCACTTCTTCAACTACCTTGTTTACAAAGGACTAAATTTAAAGCATCTTGTTCTATGGAAGTCTACCCATTTGAAACCTTTTACGGAACTTGTAAACTTTATTATTATTTGTTCAGGTTACAACATAAGACTTCAATAACCGCGGTCTAGATCGGGCTAGATCGGACTAGATCGGGCTAGATCGGACTAGATCGGGCACGAAACTTATCGTTTAAACATTTGTATATAGGTTAAGATTTCGCCGCATACGAAACATTCATAAATTAATTTTCATTTGAATGCGATTGAATTAAATAACTTAACACGCAAACACATATCAAGTCTTTGAAATACAACCTTTCATGGAATATATTACAGACACATAAATAGTATTTAAGAGTGTGTGCTGTAGCATTTATAGATTAAAATATTAAAAGTTTTTTATGTAAGTTCAACAGCAAAATACATAACCGTCTCATAACTAAAACACACACACAGTATGACAGACAAACACAATACAATTGAATCGATTTACATATAATGCACCATTTGTTGTTCCAAGTTAATTCTTGATTAATCACAAAGATAATACTTTGTTTTTGATAAATACGAAACAAATAATAATTTCTTGCTATAAATTTTTTTTGTTATCTAGAACCTCACGTTTAGAATCATATCGTTTGCATGTACTTGCGTATTTCTAAAGAATCATAATTAAATGCATCCAACCAGATTACCAGAACATTGAACGTTGCATCGTTGCTCTCTTTTTTTCAAGCGCACTCATTACTACGGAATAAAATGCGCATCGAATGTCTTTCGTTTTTATGTCAGCGTAAAAAAAGATCTGCAACTGAGACCTTATCTCTGAATTAAAAGTCACATTAACTGGGATTTACTGTGAAACGTTGCTTTTTATGGCCGCAACATAAAATCTAGTGAACTTCAGTGTCATGTATAATATGACAGAATGAAGCAGAGTGTATTCAAAGAAAATTCGTATATTCGATAATTCGTTCCACTAATGAGTGTTCTTGCGTGTAACTCCTCACATTAAATGATGAGTAATTGAACCGAATGTCATGTCTGCATCTTGTAATAATTGTAGCATAAGTGTACATATATTTGTAAGTAACACAGATCGGGTTTCTTTAAATCATTAAGTCATATATCGTGATAAAAGTGTGCGGTATTTGTTGTTAATAGTGTACCATAATTCAGACAGTTTCTATTTAAATATAAAAGCATACTACAACTGACACCGACTTAGCTGATTGAACGCGAAGTTTATTGAAATTAGTTTTAATGAATAATGCATATGGCGATAACGTATGGAAGTAGGTATCGATTGCTCTTTTAAAGTAGATTATACCGATACAATTATAGAGAACTTGATTTTTTTTACAATCGCCCATTTCTATTTAACTGTCAACTTGTATCGCCAGCGGAAAAAATCAATCGCCGCTGGCAATTTTGGCGATCGAAAAGCTAAAATATAATATCATGGCTTTGACATATCGCTAGAAAAATACATTTTTAAATTATTTAATTGTATAAAGGTTTAAATTGCTGTTGCTTTTTTCACTTGTTAGTCGCATTTTTACCGCATGAAATGTGAGCTATTAATTGCATGTATAATGTACAACATATGTGTCCTAAAGTGGCTTATTATGATTTTATTTTTTTACTATAGAAATAAATGGTATTTTATTATTGTAACAACCCGCTTTTTCTTTCGACACATTCAAATTATACTTTCAGAGCCACCTCGTGCAAAAATGGGTCTTATAAAGCGCTTTGGCTAGCGTAGATCAAGCCCGCTGTCCATTGTAAATCAAGAAAGGTTTTGTGGTCTTATTTTGGTATATCCTGACAAGACTACGAGATGCGCATGCTGGGCAATAGCTACGCTGGCCTTGTATGACATAAAACTCATTTTCGACGCGGGTCTCTAAAAATCTCTTTTTTTCTGTTAAACAGAACATCTAAACACAATACTGTTCGATTGAAAATTAAAGTCAAACTGTTTTATTTATAGCAAACGGGCAATTTTCGGTAGCATATTCAGTATTTCAAGAAAGCTTTCCATACCTACTGACCGAGCACATCTAACATGTGTGGTTAAATAATGAAAGATTTCCGTCTTACTATTTCGGTTGTTTTAGTTTTCTAATCTTGAAAGCAATACTGTGTTATCAACGTTATTCAACAATCAATTATGTCTTCCCCGGAAGATTCTGTGACCGATTACCGAGTCAAATGCGACGTTTGCCATCGATGCGAAAAGCTGGTTTTAATAGTAATATAAGTACTTTTTAAATATATATCAAACATAATAATATCGAAAATGATCAAAACAAAATTAAGCTATTATGGACCAATTATTTCCGATTGCCACGATTTTTCTCGATGAACAGTGTTTTACTTATCATTATGAAACAATAATAAAAAGGAATTTATATGCATTTTACGATTAAACATATTACTTTAAGTAGTGTGTTTGATATATGAAATAATGATTCTGTTTGTCACTTAGTAAAATGGTATTGTTCTTTATTCGTTGTCCTCCCTTCGATCCGTTAAGGAATCGGCTGACATTAAGGTTGCTAATTAATAGCCTCAGCTGTTGTGCTGTGCTCTTGTATGTGTGTATATCAGAGCTCATTTACAGGTCCCGCTGCGTCTTCGCGAATGCATCTATTGGCTGACCTGACCCTGTCATCTTTAACGAGAGCTGTGTTATTCGATTTTTCAGTTACTGGCAGTGGACTATTTTCATTATGAACAAAAGTTGTGTAAAGTATACACTTACGCGACGCGAACTCTTTCTCGGTGCGGACAACAGTTAGCCTTCAATCATCGATTTTTGAGTGATTATCAGGTTTTTAGAACCTACGAAATATGGCTTGCAAAAGTTGGTATAAACTTTAGTTGTTCGCTTGCTTTTCATTGGAATGTATTTTTTAGCTGTCTAGTGTAACTTGCACACATAAAAATGTTTGGACGTTAGCCTTGTAAACTCGAACACGAAGTGTGTACCACTTTCACTGTAAAATCAACAGAATAAAGATTCACGATAGCTTGAACGGATTTTTTTATCACTGTTTTGCTCTGATCAAATAGAATATTTAAGGATTTACTGAAAAAATTGAGGCGCGTCATGCAACTGTATGTGTTATGCCATATGCTGAAGTCTGGTCAGGAGTCTCACTTAGCGCTACTAAATTACGCAAGGTTTTGTGTTCTCATAAGCAGACAGAGTACATCCGGGAGTTGTGCTGGTCGCATATGGCATAAAGTTCATATTCAAATTTAGTGTGGGGTAGCCTGAGCACCCTAAGGAGTTTGGTTTGGCGACCACCAACAAAACTCGGGATATGAACGTAACAGCATATGCAAAAAACATACATCTAGAGGCACACCTTTTATAAAACGTAGTTTAAGTTAATGAAGAAACTCTTAACATGTTTTCAATATTCGTGAATAAAAAAACATTTTTAAGTATATTGTTCACTGATGTATTACTTAATTTCAATAAACCGTGAAACAAAGTTGTATTACATATATATTTAACTATTTTTAAAGTATTATGACGACCATAATCTGATAGAGTATTTAATAAATAGTATATTATATTTCAAAATAGTTAAATAAAATACACTTTACTTCTAAGACATGTGACATATGACATGTTGAAATAACACTTTACTTCAAAGACATATGAAATATGACATGTTGCACAGTTATTTGGAATGAGCAATTAAAAATTATCGTATTATGAATGCAACTGTGGTTTACAATATATATTGTACATGTTTAGCGATGAATAACGATATATACGGTTGCACAGACATGTAATCGATCTTAATTAACATGTATATCCCCATTTACGATGTTTGCACCTAATGATATTTCTGTTTAAATATTTTCCGTAAGAACGCTCGTTTTATATTATTTTAAAGAAATGATAGTTAAAAACGCAATTCTATTTTACTGTTCTGTTTAGCCACTAATTATCATCATTAAAATATTGAACAACAATCATGTGCTGACATATATAAAGACTTTTAGTGAACATATAAAATGTTTATTAGAACTAGGTTAGCGTAATTTTCTAGGTAAATACAATTTGCTTAATATTGCTGAACATTGTGTTTGAGCAAATATATTTAATGAACGACAGCGTAGGTAATTGGCGATGTTGCGCACATATTAATTTGATTTAGAATATTAGTGTCCAAACACGATTGTGGTTGAAACAAACATGGACACTTGATAATTATGTTTTATTCAGTCATACGGTTGCTGAATGTAACATAACATTTAATTCTAGATCAAATAAAACAATTTACATTTCATTTCTCAATAAAACCAAGATGTATGTGCCACGATGATGGCATCTATATCCGTAGTCTATTAGTAGTATTTTAATGTTGGTATAAGACAATTACCATCTCCAAGTTGGTACCATTCATGTTCTTGACAAATAATATGGATACGTTATCGCGAAGGCTCAAGTTATATTTAAGGTTCATTTAATATGAAATCAATTGTCGTCTTGTTTGTACAACTGGTTCTTCTTAAGAGAAGATACGTGTTTCTGCGCAAATGCGTCAATATTATATTTTATTAATCCTGTAATACAACACAGATCGAGTACATGCTGTGTTTGCTCAACTGTGTTGATGTTCCCACTCAAGTGTTTGTCATTGATTGATAAAATAAGTTCAAACATGATTAGTATAGGCAACACGCCGCATGAGTCGACTTAGATTTGCAAATAATGTGGTTTTTATGCATTAACTCCGCTGCATGAGTCGACTTAGATTTGAAAGTAATGTGGTTTTATGCATTAACTCAATGCAGTGCCTAGATGTAAAAATAGTGCATTCATTATTCAATTTGTTTTGATGTGCACCTGTACTCGGCTAGACAACAAATGTTCATTATTACTTTTAACAATATTATCCACGTTAAACTTTCAAATTACAATAAGTATACTTCAAGTCAAGCATATTTAGCAGACATATACCATGATCATCATTATGCTCATCAACATGGGTTGGATAAAGAATAAACGTGTTAGGTTTAACATAAGTTTAAAACTATCTTTTCACACATGCTCTTTCTTTTATCTGCTTAACAATCATGATCTGTTTTTGTACAGAAAAACATACTTTGAATAACACATCACCACCATTTGGACGATTTATATCGCCCTTAAAACAAAGAAAAAGAAGAAATTAAAATAAGTTCAAACAAAACCTTATAAATCCTGTGACTTCTATGCAAATATATTATTTTTGAGCATAATTTCATTAGACGCTAACTTGCAATTGCGACTGGAACAGGTATTGACGATAACATTAGCTCAAGTGTCATGGGTCAGATTTTAGGGACTTTGTGTAATGGGATACAATCTAATTTAAACTCACTCGTCCATTGATTGTTACAATTAAATCTGAACTTTGTCCTATCAAACCGCTGTCCCATAATGCACTGTTAATTTTACACTTCAGAAAATAATTGCATTTAAAGTCATCAAATATTTAAGATCCAAAACTCTTGAAACTTTATTGGAAACTGACCAAACAGTTTGCTAACACTAATTTTAACTAATAATCTTCGCACCTTCTCTAATATGCGCCGATAAAGGTAAGATTGTTATAAGTTTTGCCATGATAATAAATGAATAGGACCATTTGGCAACTAGCTCCACTTTTTCAAACCAGGGTTTCAAACACCTCTAATCATAATAATGATACACTAATTGGGGCAAATTACTGATCACCTGATAACAAAAAACTACTATATTGACATTTGACAAACTGGCTCGACCTCCTGCAAGTGTAAGTAAGTAAATAGTTTATTAAAGTGAAATGTGCATTTCGTATGGTATAAACAATAATATATACATATAAAAAACACCCGGCCCATTGAACCTATAAGTCACCTTCGCTGTTAAGCTCATTCTACACGTAAAGCAAATATATATACAGTTCTATGTCATAACAAGTGCTGTACAAATGGGACTGAGGAAACAGATATCATATATACAGCAAATATATACAGCTTCAATTGGTCACGATTATGTTGTCAATATTTAAAATATAAAGTATCTTTTTAGTGACTCTTAAGTGTTCTCTTCTTTCCGCACTACGATTTTTCGCAACTGCGATATATTTCGGACAAACAAATCGGATATTGATTGAAGCATTGTTTTTTCAAAGTCAGGAATGGGCGAATTTAAGTGCTGACGAAAACGTCATTTTTATTAAAATGACGAAATTTCGTGCTGGCGAAAATAAATGATTATACAGTATTTATCAAATTTGGAGATTCAAAACATTTTATATAAACGTCATTTAACAGGCCATTGCAAGATGAGACCATGACTATATTATCTACCCATATATCCGCATGTTTCTTGTCAAATTCTGCACCATAGCTCGTCAAACTGATCGCAAAAGAATGATATTTTATGGAAATGTATCATACAAAAAACCATTTAAAATCAATGCGTTTCTATAGCGTTTTCTGAAAATACCTCTTTTAAAAAATGCGCAATACTCGGAATGACACGATGTCGTGATAAAATTGTGTAGAAAAACGATTTAGCTCGTGTTCTAATGTGTACATGTGTCATTTGTTTATGTTCTCCAATTAAATCTGTCTGTTGGAGAGCCGTTGCTTTGAGTGCCTCTAGAAATAGCGTTTTGTTATGCACTTGCTTTGAACTAGTACTAATTGGTGGGCAGCTTAATCGGGTAATAAAACAGAAGACTTCAATCGACCACATAATATCAAAATTAATATGCACGAACATGTATCGCATTATTAATGTTTCTATGTATGAAACAAGGAATTGTTTGGGCGGGTGTGCTTTGTCATTTGCCTTTCCTTAATTTAAGAATATTACAATTCCGCAAATCAAAAACAAAACAGTTTTTAATAGAAATATATCGATAAAGTTTCAACCAAAACATTATAGTGTAGACGCATTTTGGCAAATATAGTATAACAATATTTTAAATAAAAATTCACACGTAGAATACGCATAACGATCATTCTATATGACCATTGTCAGATATGTATAGCAACAATCAGAGTTAAAAAGCGTGCATAACACATAGTGTATAGAAAGGAATTTTACAATGGCTTGGATCTTTCAAACTTTTTACCAAATATATTAAACTGATCAACGCGGAAGAAAACCTAAAATTAGTTTAAAGGCGACGAAGTACGGGTACAGTTTAACAAAAAAGCAACAGGGTAGCGATACAATATTTTATTAATAGTCAATTTTTTACATTTATTTCTATGGAAACGGAAATAATAACTTTGATGACATTCAAAATTTAAAAACTTTAAAAAAAAACAATAGAATCAACAGGATGCATTTTAATATATCGTTTATGATTAATTCTCGGAAGGTTAGAATAAATACTTATAAAATACTTTTCGGAATAATTCACACCAATTGTTTTTTATAATGATGATTTAAAGGCAAGGCACAAAACAGTACGCGACATATTTCAATTTCGAGTTGTCGAAAACCCTCAAAATATTACTATCATTCTCATTTAAAACGCGACCTCCCATTTAATGAAAAATTTAGTCAAAGTCGCGCATAGTCGCATTTATACCTGCATTGTCGAGTCACATATTTTGCGATAACATTTTATTTTGATAGAAAAAAAACGTATTAGTAATATGAAATACTTATTCATGAAGGTAAAATGCGCTTAATAATATTGTATTCAGTGAAATGACTCCTCTCTAGAGGACACTTGAACATGTCACTTGGCGCCGAATCTAACTTGAATGACCCATCCATAAACATCATTTATGCTTTATTACGACTGAAAGCAACAGTATATCAACAACACGGACACATCGCTAGTGTATCCGACATTCAATAAACATTAAGCAGTCACGGCAAATGTAATGCGAATATGTTTAGTTATGGAAAATGTTTAATGTAAGGTAGTGTCTGAATATGCAGTGTGTATGATATTTTACGCACCGTTATGCGTTAGGTTTTTCAATATATGTGTTTCCTGAACTTATATACTTCATTTAATGTTGTTGTTTTTTTCATTTCATTTATATCTATGTTCATGTATTGGCTGTAAGGGTATACAATGTGAGAATTTCCCCAAGATGGGTTTCAGACGCCCCAGTCTGTGATTGGGTAGGTCCTGCAATGGAAAACTTCTATCCGCTCCCCTCTCCCCATCCCTCTCTCCCCAATATTTTTTACGAATGTACTGGCCAAATGTAGTAGTCTGGTGCTTTTTGGTTCTTTAAAAAATACATATCATGCAACGTATTATTCGTGAATTAACTCTAGAATGTACATGTTTTTCTATAGTTTCAATATATCATTTATTCAAACGGAATCCCTCAGTCTAAATTACTGCATCTTCTGAGTTGCTAGTCTATATTTGGTTACAGCACATCGTCTGTTGCAAAACGCACGCTTTCCATGTGTGGCACTTGACATCGCAGACGACAACAATAATTTCGCGCTAGTTCGTAAAACAAGTGTTTCACATGGCATACATGTTTATTGAATGGTTATTATCGCGTGGCTGTAGAAAAACGAGGTAAATCAGTTCTATAAATAGACTCGATGAAATATACCTGCAATAGAATTAAATTGGTATCGCATCAAATTGTTAACGGGTATTGTTTTTCACATCTGATTCGCCGTAAGTAATTAATTGCTAACCATCCGCACATAACTTTTCAGAAGTAACAATTGTTTACAGTAAATATAAAGGACTTACTGAGGATAAGAAAAGTAGTGATGACTTTCTTTCCATTCTTGCTCAATATAATATTGTGTTTTTGTATGAAACTTGGACAAATGCAAATAGTAATATGGAAATGTATTGGTTGGAAATCTTTTAACTTTTAATGAAAGTTTCAACATCGTAATGCTAGGAGAGCCAGTGGTGGTATTGCACTTTATTACCATGAAGCATTGAAAGATGGTATACAAATTATACGAACTCATCATGACATTATATTATGGTTAATCTTTATTAGATAAGAACTTTTTAAATTTGAAACAGATGTTTATATAGGTGTTATATACCTATGGTGTGATGAATCTCCTGCTTACAACGTTTTCAATGTCGATCTTTTTGATATTATTCAAAGTGATATTTCTGACTTTGACAATCTTGGGAATGTTTATCTAGTAGGAGATTGGAACAGTCGTGTTGACATTAGAAATGATTATATTGTAAATGATACACACAATTCTGAACTTGATAAGGATGATTAGTTACCAGACGAACCCCTAGCCCGGGCCTCACTTGATGAAATATGTTACGCCTTCGGCTATCGTGTACTGGATTTGTGTACAAGATAAGTATTAATGCAAAGCATCAAAGGTCGTCGGGAATTTCATTGTAAAAGGCACTCAATGAAGATACATGGAACTATTTTTTTTCTACTGTAAATATTAATATATTGGCCGATTATTTTAAACAAAATAGAAAAAGAAACTGGATACAGAAATTATGTATAATTTTGTGTTATAACTCCCAAATAACCATTATTTATGATGTTGTGTTATAACCCCAAATAACCATTATCTATGATTGTGTGTTGTAACCCCCAAATATTTCATAGTTCATTTTATTTACATTGGTTTCCTTATTTTACTGGCATCCGTGTGCAGTTTTCATTAATTGAACAGAACTGTGTAGGTTTTAAAAAATCTGCTTCATCTTGTAAGCGTAATTTCATAACTTCAAGGGGAGATGATTCTGAACTTATTCTTACGTTGCTCATTTACGATAGGGGTTGAGTACTCATTGATATGAAAACACTGTAAAAGTTTGAAAAAAATTGAAGGAAAACTGCAAATTGCATAAAAAAGCTGCATTTCACAATACTTCGACATTCAGTAAAAGATCATAATACATTTATTGCTCCGATATTCATCATTTTCAATAGGGTTCGAGTAATACTGATATAAAAACACTTAACAAGTTTGAAAAGGTTTAGACGAAATTTGTGAAATCTTTTAAACAAGTGGAAATTGTTTATTTTGTCAAATTTAATAGAAAATAAATCTGGACTTATTGTCCCGATGTTTCTCATTTTAATAAAAATGCTAATTGATATCAAGACACTGTAAGTTTGGAAAGAATCTGAGGAAAAATGTTGACATAATCACCTAACCATGCAGTTTTTCACTTTTATTTTTGAATTCAAAGAGACATAATTCTGGACTTATGGTCCGATATTGCTCATATAGAGTTTGGGTTGGGTCCTCATTGATAAAAAAAACCTGTGCAAGTTTGGGAACAATCGGATGAAAATTTTGGACTTCGAACAACGATTTCAAAATTTCTCAAATTCTAAGGAAGATAACTATGGACGTAATGGTCGGATAACGCTAAAGGGCCCATAACACCTGGATAGCTTCGCGCTCTATATGTGATTCTTAAAAAAAACTCCGAGGAGTGCTTGACTCTAGGGAAACGGGTTGCTGGACACAGCTCCTCCTTGATAAGCGGCTGCTTCCTTTATCGCAACTCATGGTTACAATCAATAATACGTGTCGCGCTTCGCGCTCTATATGTGGTAGGGATAGTACTTAGAGCCTATGATAGACAACCATAAAAATACATGGATAATAGATGGGTTGTTTGCATTTACTTGTTAATATAAAAACATGTGCATTTTTTAAAAGATATATAAGTGATGTAAGAAATTTTAGTTAACGTTGTCACCACGCGGCATACATTACTTTTAATAAAAATGTCCAATTGTAGTTAAATGGATTTTAAAATGTCTACATGAAATAAAGCTTTATTATATTTATTAACCTGACTGAAAAAAAAATTGTCAGCCGCCGAACTGTTCCGTTCGTGCCGGAACCCGAGATTGAACCGGGGGCCTTTAGATGATTGTTGCGTAAACAACTTCAGTCTAACGCTCTCCCAACTGAGCTATTCCGGCTGACATCATTTATGTACTGCTATTTGGTGAAGCTGTATATAGCGATCGTTATTATATGTCTATTAATAAACCAATACATTGTACGTTTTCGTACCACTACGCCTTCCAATAAACTAGCTTGCGCGATAGGTCGTCAAATATCGTACTACATTGATTCTCCACTAAATAAGCAAATTAGAAAAAACACAAAATAAATATATTTTGATTATGTTTTGTTTTTATACAAACCAGAGAGTTTCGCGTATTTGCCCAGTCCATGTGATCTTTCCCCTGTGATCAGTTGTGGATCAGTTATTAATTAAGACAAATAGATTTGCATTATTGGCAATAAATGTTGTTATAAATGTAATAGGCACAAATGCAGTACTTATTTACACTAACTTACACAAAAAAATCACCAATATGCAAGATATTCTTAAAACAAAAAATATATGCATTGATCCGTAAAATAACTTCTCCTTCCATCAGCGAAAAACATGCACTACATACTAGTCGCCGCTCTCCAGAGCGACGCCAATAAGCACGTTTATATCGTGATCATATGATAATGATAATAATACCTTTTTTCTCGAGGCTAGGGTCGTCCGTTATAGATATTTTATTAACTAAACCTTGTAATTTTGCAAAGCTGAGCGAATTTATGGTTCATGAGTTTAATGTGTGGTGTGACCACTGTCCTATTTCTTTTAGTTTACATTGTAACACTGTTATTGAACATAGTATGGATGATAGCGAAAGCTTTGTTATTCATAAATGGTCAGCAGAAATAATTTCAGATCTTGTATTATAACAAAAAAAAAACTACCTGCTTTGAATAATGTAACAAGTAATGAAGGTATGAATAACAGATCAGCAATATATGACATGTTGACTGAGTTTTCATCTATTATACATGATATTACAGATCCTTAATTCGTAAGGAAGTTACAATTATTAAAACTGTCTCGTTTGACAAAACCAAAAATGTAGATGATAAGACATTGTTTCACCTTGAGTGTGAACCCTCAAGGCAGTTGTATATTGATGTAATTTCAACCGTTATAATCATCTGCACATAGGGAGCAATTATGTAATTGTTTAAAGATATAAGCTTAAAAAGCGAATTTTGTTATAAATTCAACAAATAAGGAAATTGAAAAGTTGAGATTGTCTAAACCAAAAGAGTTTTGAAATATTTTAAAAGCTTAAACGTTGTTAATCATACATTGTCTTTAGACTCTTTTTTAAAATACTTTTCCGAACTAGGAAACGATATATTTCAAAATGTTAATACCGAGTCTAAGGATTTTGCCTAAACTTATGATTTTGATTGTTGTGATGATACTGATGATAGTTTGGATCAGCCAATATCTGTAAATGAAATTTTAGAAGCTGTAAAATCATTGAAGCGAGGGAAAGCCTACGGGAATGATTTTCTGCTAAATGAGTATTTTATTGATCTATTGATATTTTGTCTTCTCACGTATGTGATATATTAAATAAGATATTAGAAAGCGGATTTTGTCCAAGTAATTGGTGTGAGGGTGTTATTATACCTCTGCATAAAAAGGGAGATAAAAATAATGTTAACAATTATCGTGGTATAACTTTAGTTAGTTGCTTATCAAAATATTCACAGCTATATTAAATAAATTAGTACCTATTGTGAGGAAAATTGTATTTTATCTGATGCTCAATTTGGATTAAGAAAAAGGTAAATCTACTATTGATGCTTTATTTTTTCTATCGTCTTTAGTACAGAAATATATTGATGATAATAAACGTTTAAATTGTGTATTTAAAAAAGGCCGTTGATAGCGTTTATAGAAATGGTCTGTGGCTTAAATTATATTTAAAGAAAGTTATAAGTGGTGAACTATTGCGCATTGTTAAAGATATTATAATAAAGTTAAATCATGCATTAAGCTGTGTAATAATTATTCCGATTTATTCGAATTTGCTCTAGGCTTACGTCAAGTGGAAGTAATTTCGACGATTTTATTTTCCCTGTTTATAGATGACTTCGAGTAATTTCTTCAACAAGATATAAATTGTGGTTTAGAATTAAATGATATAGATAGAAATGTAGATAAAGCAAAAGTTATGGGTTTTAGACAAAGAGGCGGATTGTTGTAATCAGATTTTTTTTTTTATATAATGGTTCCCCACTGGAAAAGTTTGATTCATATTTAGGTATATTGCCTAGTAACTATAAGATTCTTTACTAGCAAAATAAGAATGTGTTCTCATCAATTGCGTATTCATACTGGTAGATATGGTGTAAATAGAGTTGAAAGAAATGAACGTTGTTGTACATATTGTGATATGCATGATTTGGAAGATTAATATCATTGTATACGTATATGACCATAATTTCCTAGATATAATGATTTTAGACAAAATATGTCA
The DNA here is from genome assembly GCF_020536995.1 of Dreissena polymorpha. Lineage (NCBI taxonomy): Eukaryota > Metazoa > Mollusca > Bivalvia > Myida > Dreissenidae > Dreissena > Dreissena polymorpha. The sequence continues at coordinate 76,831,611 of NC_068359.1, forward strand.
AACGATACTATTGTGTTAATCCAAGTGTTATTAAATTAATTGAATTGATAAATATTAATTGTTAGAATGTTCTGAAAACCTAGCTCTTTATATTAAATTAGCACTGTCTCATAGAACTGCTATTACTTATAATTAAAAGTAAGTTCTTATAGTTATGTAATTGTTTAATTGAATGTGCTTCTTTTTTCCACTATGACTTTATATTATGTTTGTAATATATGTATTTATGTAATGATTATGTACTTATTGTACGAGTCGTAAATAAACTGTGAACTCTTAAATCATTTCCGACGTAAACCAAAAATAAAGTTCGCCAGTAAACTCCGACCCCCCCCCCCCCCCCCCCAGCCTTATACGCATTCTCGTAACCTATTGGACGGTGAACATCACAGTATCACAGTTTGGCACCTGGAAAGTTATCTTAGCATTTCCCGTGATGCATCTTACATGACAGTGTTACGTTACTTGATTATTAGAAAGGCACGTCGTGGTATCTGTTATAAGTTGATTATCTCTTACCGCATGTGGCATTTTTGGCGATTACCCGTGAAAGTAAGTACCGAGTAGGTACCAAGTACTCTTTAAAAAGGGAAGAATTATACACTTATAGAGAAACATAGATTTTTTTACAATCGCTATTTTCGTTTAAATTTTAAACTTTAATCGCCAGCTTAAAAATTCAATCGCCGATGGCGATTTTGGCGATCGGAAACGCTAATATATATTGGTTTGTATTGATTTCGTCATGTGAATAGAGTTATCGCGTAAAAATTAAAATGACACTTGCCTTCTGTAAATATATCTTTATCAGATTGGTTATTATTTACAAATCATCAAAATCGTTCCAATTAATTTGAACTATTTTTTTTTCATGTTAAATACAAGTCCCTATGTTTATCTCTTTTATCCTAAAAGAGAGATTCGTGCATTCGCATGTCGATTAACACACTTAATTGTTGTTATATTTCCTAGCGAAACATATAATGACAATAAGCTGTGTTTCCATAATCAGATTTAAAAATTCGCTTCGAAACTAGTATATATTATTAACCAGATAGTAAACGTAAAATGTATTTCTTAAAATCCCACGGGTACGTTCAAATGTGTATGTACCTAAAGTTTTATTAGATACTGAAGTTGTTCATAACTCAAATGTGGCGTTATTGAATTTTGAGTAAATAGTGTATATTTTAATAGAAATGATTTTAAAAAGTACTCAATTTCTGATCGCTTTTTGTCATGTTCATATTTAGTTGTAGAAGTTATAACAATTTAAACAATTCCCATAGCAACTGTTTACATAACTAACTTAATATCATGATAGCGCTGTTATATAAGATAATATTCTGCATTCATTTGTTCGTATAAAATCGTGAAATCGACTCGTTGCAAGGAGTGTTCAGGGTGCAGGATCACGTGGCTTTGTGAGGTTTCCAATTAAACGTTAATGGATATAAACACACATGTAAGTGGTGCTGTTTTTCAAATAACTTTTTTAAAATAATTTTTCTTAAGAATTTCAACTAGTGCATATAAGACATATTCTTATGCTACTTGTGGAAATGCAAAATACATTAAAATTACCTTATTTAATAAGCCTATTTTCTTGTTAAAAAATCTCTTGTGTACTGCACGGTTATGATTCACGAAACGTGACATTTTGTCACCGATTTCTAGACGAATTTATGGATTTATTCTTATACTTTAAGATTTCGGCACAAACTGCAAGAACTATATTTTAAGCACTTGAGATTTTTGCAAATGTATTTCAATAATTTTAGATATTTGAAAAAATAAAGGTCTTAAAGGTTTGTTTAAATTCTGACCAGTCCTTGTGTTAACCCCTGAAACCCAGTTGATTCTGCACCCTGGTATTGTGTTTTTTATTTTCTACATTTTTTTTACTTTGCGTATATCAAATACATTGCTAAATACAATACGAAATTTAATTTATATAAAGCGTATTTCTATAATTTCTATTATAATTACAAAGCAAGTGTTCTATACATATGAAAGTTTACATTTTCATGACTTTTGAAGAATTTCCATAGTGCTGCGAGAAATTCGTTTTAAGTTCTAAAATTGTTACTTTTTCTACTTAAACATTATATGCTACAGGATACTTTATTAATGAAGTAATACACATCGCAAATTCGGTATGCAGCCTATTTTTAGAGGTATTAATGCATCAACTATGCTAGAATTACCAAGCATGACGACTTTAGGTAAACTGAAACCACTTTTCAATTCCATACTCGAACAATCAATGGTTATGCATGGTTATGCGTGTTTTCACTGGCGTAATTGTCAAATTTCACAAGCGCTATCTTAACATATTGATAAACAAAACCGATTATTTGGTAAGAAATCGCATTAATGGATGCATAACGTACACAAGTATTTTGGCAAGATCAGTGAAACCAGATCAACCTAACTGAGCTTTGAGTATTGAAATAATTGCAACATCAATGCAATCAAAAGAAGATATAACCCTTCTTTTTATTGAATCTGATACTTAAACCAAAACCTCACATTTAATTTTCTCTAAACATGGCTTGAAAAAAAAACAACGACAAACTGATTAACACGACTTGGATGCACTGATCGAGTATCCAATCTTACAGAATTTCTCCTGTTGTTGGAAAGAATTTATGTTAAGTTCCTGCGTATTCATAATGCTTTATTATATGCCATGCATGTATTTATTACAATTGAAAATTAGGTTTACGTTTATTTATTTCCAAACTGCGCTGATGCAATTGGGTAAAATCCAGTAAAATGAATACATAAAAATAAGTATGAACTGGTTGACAAAACATCGTTCATACAAAGAGCATATTTTAAGGATTGAATTGACATATGTTCAGAAATGTTTTTAAATAAACGCTATATATACAAAATCGTGAATTCCATTCCAAATAATACTGGGTGAGAAAGTAATTATAATCATCATGTGTCAACGACACTTCGGTAACGGTGTGATTTCATACTAAAAGATGGAACACTATTATATATACGCATTAATGTATAATATTTTCTAGTTCAACGTTATATGCTACCGGATATTGTATTTATGCAATAGTGAACATTTGAAAAGTGCAATTGCTAATGCAGCTGTTTAACTGTTTATTCAGAACATGCATTATATATGCGTGTCATCAGATCATAAACTATGGTAGAAACGACCACCACAGTATTCGCCGACTACGAGTAAATGATAGTCATCATATGCTTTTGCAATACTGAGGCTGTGGCTAAAAACCCTTAGATACATAAAGTATCTTATCTAGATGGTTCAGAAGTACACCGAACTGTGAGAGGTTGCAATTAAATCCAGTTTGCTACGTAACGGCGGTGCACTAATTGGAGGACATGATTTGGTTTTCTCGGAATATATCTTCGAAGTATTTTCCAAGTATCACTTATGTCAATTGTTTCATTATTGTCTGCCTTGTCCGGTGTATGTCATGTTTTGTCGACACTGCTTTCAGGTCTTTGTTAATATTGTTCTTAATTCATTGCTTCGTTCCGCGGTTCCCGTACGCCATTAGTTTGTTTTGCTGTTCGTTTATTATATCGTTTCTTTGCTTTATCGACGACATGGCTTGGTGTCAGAACGCTACTATGGCTGTCCGTCTAACGCAATAGTACACTCGCTTCTCACCTAGGCAACCCGGGCTCAATGCCCGTTACCGGTAGTTTGTGAGTTTGGTTGGTTGTCATCATACGTGGGTGGGGTTTCCTCCGGTACCTTGGCTTCCCCTCACAAAACAAGACCAAACCAAAATTGACAAATCTTTCAGTAACAAAGATATTGTTTTAAATTAAGCTTTACTTCTGAAGTCGTCCCAACTTTCGTGAGTCTAGAAAGTTAATAAGGTAGGAGTGCCGGGGCATTTTCCGGATCCACATATAATGTATCCTCTGGCTCGGAAAGACTTCAAAACTTCAAAGTACACATACAGACCGCCACAAGGGATTAAACCTATTATTGTTCTTACTAACAAATTTATATCCGCACATAAGATGCTGTTGTTTAAATAGTGGCGTAAGCATAACATGCTTAAACCGTTTTATAAAGTTACAAAATGGAATCCGTAATCAAATATTGTAACGAGGTTCTTAAAACGGTTCAGCTCTTTTAATAAGAAATGCTTTTCACTTTGTCTTCGTTCATTATGTCAGCGTTTATATACGAAACTGAAAAATGTAAAGCGTTCATTATATTTCCGTATTTTTGTTCGGTGGTGTTGCTGATTTATGCAAGTTTGTAATACATGATATGTAGCGAGGCAAATGAATATGCTTAAATCCACATCGTTTTATTTAGAACATCAAATTAAAAACGGGACAGTGATCACTCTTGTCCTTAATTCCATAAAATAAAGAATATATGAGTATTATATCAAATGGATGTTGTAATACATTTTTAGCCTGAACAAAAAACGTAATTGTACATAAATTTATTTCGATTTAAATACAATATGTGATGGCTGTTCCATCAAAATGGGTTAGTTCAATATGAGGGGAAAACATGATGATTTACCTGCATATTAAATCATTTGTTTATTTAGTTACCTTTCATTATCGCCGCCGCGGGTTATTGTAGACGTTAAACACGCAAGTGATATAACATATTAATATCCAGACACCGGATTAAGGATAAAGCAAATATGGAAACTTGATTATTATTCTTTATTTAAGAATCCGAGAATCGTATTCAACACCATCTTTCATTTTTCAATGGGAATTAAACAGCGAATCTCATGTTTCTACTAAAACATTGATGAAAGTAAACGTTTACATGTTTTTAATGAAGAATTAGTTTATATATTTATGCAATTAGATCATCTGAATCTGAAAAACTGTTTTAACCGGTTCGAAACCAGTTGGTTTTATTTTGTGAGAGGGCTCGTGTAATGATTTAGTTAAAAGAATCGAAGATCAATTGTGGCATTGTTTATACAACCGGTGATTTATTATAAGGCTACGTGTTTAGGCGCCAATGCCACAATGTGTATAACGTGTAATTGTATTATCTCTATCTAGATCAATCGTTCGTTGATTGTGTTTGCTTAACTGTGCATCTGTTACCTCTCACATGTTCGCATTGTATTGATGCAATTAAGAAAAACATAAGTAGTGTAGTTAATTCTCTGCTTGCGTCGACTTCAATATGCAATCAATAATATTGTTTACTATCATTTAATCGATGAACCTTAATTGGAGGCGCATCAATACAAAACTGGAAAAGAAATGCGGTGATTAATATTTTACCGTTAATAATCATGTTAACGTGTCAAATAACAATAAGCATATTATAATGAAACACAATTATCAAAGGAGTAGATACAATTTTATGATCAAAAAACGTATATATTCTATTGTCTCCTTTCAAAGATTTATTTAAAAGATAATAACGTTATGTTTTAACATGAATTGGAACAGTTATTTACGATACTGTTGGCTCGAACGTCACGTATCAGGTTTCAGGGACTTAATGTAATGTGACCCTCGTCAAATCTAGAGGAGTCAAAATATTCAATAGAATATGCATTAGCCAGTCGATTTCAAGATGAGGCAATGCATATATGAATAGAGTTTTGAGAAAACTGGGCATTATGCATTATGCATGTGCTTTAAGTGTCGTCCCAGATTAGCCTGTGCAGTACGCAAAGGCTAATCAGGGATGACACTTTCCGCTTAAACGTGATTATCAGTAAGGAGGGATTTCCTTGAAACTTAAAATACCATAAAAGCGGAAAGTATCGTCCCTGATTTTATTTGCTATTGGTATGTTTCCATACGAAGTATTTCGAAAAAAACACATTTTGATATAACCCTCGAATTATTGTGTCTGTCTCGGAAACTACCGCTAAATACTAAATAGCGTGCTGAATATGCACGATTTTTGTTTGCATTATCCCTATTTCTATGTATTAATCATTGTCGGTTTTGTTCTATTTTCTTTGCACTCTTGACACATTTGTTTGAAGAATGGCATTGCTCCGTATATCAATAACAAGTATCAACATATAAACAATACTACAATAAAACAAAAAATATGTATTGAGCTAAAAAACTAAAGAAGTAATTTTAAAACTATTTGATAAACCATGTCATTGCGTGTATTGCAAATGAATTACATAAACGGTTAAGGCAATGAAACAAGCTTTCTAATGTCCCGCCAATAATAGTGTTTCAGTCCTAAAATGTGATAGATAATTAATCCGTAATCGTTTAAAGATCTTAAATAAAATAAATTATTACACTAGTGTGTCACCTGTAGTGTATTACAACACTCAAGTCATAACCTAAGCACTAATTAAAACGTTGACTAAGCGACTCGTTATTATTTTCCGAGAGGGTTTCTTTCAGTTTCATTTGTGAATCAACAAGCAAATTCATTGAATTGATTTCCCCGCCAATATGCTTCTGTACACAAAAGTGTTATATTTGACACTCAAAAAGCATTTTTTCAAGATACAATGGGCCATAACTCCGTTATTATCCGATGGCGTACAATGCCATTTGGCGTGCATCATCCTCTTATCCATATATATACTCATACCAAGTTTCAATGAAATCCCCCAAAGCACTTCCAAGATATGCCTCCAGACACAAAAAAACATTTTTTCAAGATACAAAGGGCCATAACTCCGTTATTAACAGATGGTGTACAAGGCCATTTGGCAGGCATCATCCTCTTTTCCATATATATATATATATATAAATATATATATATATATATATATATATATATATATATATATATATATATATATATATATATATATATATATATATATATATATATATATATATACTCATACCAAGTTTCAATGAAATCAGCCAATGCACTTCCAAGATATGGCTCCGGACACAAAAGTGCCGGACGGACGGCCGGAAAGACGCACGAAAAACGGACGGAAAGACGGACGGACGGACAACGCCAAAACAATATCCCTCCGCCTCTGGCGGAGGATAATAACGCCCCATTGGTGCAAAAAGGTATAATGTGACATTTAAATTAGAAGTCGCATGGTACCTTTTTGTATCAATGGAACGATTTGATCCAGGAAGGTGCTATGTGCTTTTCAAAACTACATAGTCTTTCATTTGTCTTCAATAATGTAAAAGGTAAATTGTCGCAATTATTTTACACGTACAAATCTTTTGAAATAATCTGTTTTTCCAATAGGGTAATCCAAGTGCTTTGCGATGAAATGCATTTTGTAAACGTCTTGTATAAAATACGCATAAATGCAGGGGACGAGAATAATTGTGTTTTTGACATATTTACTCGCATTAACAACAACACATATCCTCATGGAAATATTGACCGACTGTATCTAGTCTTCAAGTACTGTTTGTCAGTCCTTCATTGATGTCCATTCATGAACCACATCGTTGAAAAGTATGGTTTTCTTATAGTAACTATTTACAAATTTTGGAGCTCAATGCAGATACGCGACGGGCCTTTCCAAATGTAAATTGTGCACAATATTTATTACACATTTCAGCCAACTATAAATGAACCAGAAAAACGAAATAAAGAACACGGTATTTTGTATACATTATTTCACACGAAAATTTATAAAATTACAAAAACACGAAGAGATGCGTAATTAAAGTTGCATGCAACTTTGCCTTTTGAAATGTATTCCATTTATATACAGATTGTGTTGCTGTTAACATGAAATGAGGAAGTTGCACATCTGTGTGTTTGTCACAGATATTTTTACGAAAACATGTTTTTTACCGTAAAAAATCTCCATTTCTCAACAAACAACGGCAGTATGTAATCGATTCGAATTGTACAAGATGTGACCCGTCTGATAACAGATGTGTTGGTTAATTGCTAGGTAACACGACATTGCTCGTTGATGATTTGCAGACCTCGCACATTATTGCAGATGATGACTATCATTGTTTAAAAGAATACACAGGGTAAGTAATTACCTGTCAGAGATATCAGGGCTTTGCCGACGTTGTTGTTAAACGTTGCAATAACTTTAATTGACGGTGCATAGGTAACTTTATACCTGACTAAACCGTTATGTATGATATGTGTGTATAAGTATAATGTTTTTTACATATAAGTGTTCATTCCTTCTAGTATGACCACACGTTCTGATGTGGGCATAAAGATTTGCCCTTGGCCATCAATCCTTCCGTTGAGCATTCATCAATATGTCGCCCGAAACTCGCCAAGTATTTTGTACATAGTTGTTAAAGTTGTAAAACATATTAACATACACGGTGACATACCCATAAACAATATTTAAAATTGTGTGGCTCTTAACTCAAAATATGTTAATGATACAGTACTCCCATATTAACCAACAGCTGAATTTGTGCATATGCGCATGTTTGTTACTACGCTTATATTAGTGCACTATTAAGAAAAAATTGAATGTATGGACAATGAAATCCAATGGACAAATGCCAATATATTAGTAAAGTGAGTGTGTTGTTGACACAGTATACATTGATTTAGATGTCGTTTAATAATACAATATAATAAAGTTCAGAGAACTATCATATCATGTCCTTTTTGCGACATGATAAAACCATCCAACCCTGAAACTACCTTAAAACTGATATATAATGATAAACCTGTCCATTGCGGCAAATCGTATTCCGTTGCTGGTTAAAATACATGAAATGTACGTGACAATTCAAATGCGCTTATATCATGCGTTGTTAAATTTCTTTAAGTGCCGGGTATAACTTCTTTCTTTATAAAGTGTGACTTATGTTCCAGTCTGGGAGGAGGGCATAACAACTGGATTTGGTATCAATTAAATTATATCGTGTCGTTTAGATATGGGATGTTTCTCTGATCAAAGGAATGTGTTTTGTACTCATACATTACTTGTTTATTATACAAAATATACAATCCATAAAATACTAATGTAATTTCAGGATTTGTGTTTCTTGCGTGCATGTATAAAATGAGAAAGTAGTTTTTCATGAATTTTGGATACGTACTTTTACTATATTTTTGCAATAAAATATGCGCATTAAAAAAACGACTGATAGGAATAAAAACGCTTTCAGAATGTCAAATTCGAGTAATGACCTACAGTATGAATTCACTTTATTTCCATTTTAAAGTTATAAAAATGAGCTACTACTTTACCTACACTGCATATAATTCAATATGATAATTAATAACTCACTATTTTTAACTCAAATAAGTACTTGCACGACAAAAGAAGGTATTTAATACTGTTTGAGCTATGTCCTTTATAAATGTTAATTTATATTGTTTGAAATTTGGAAAGATTCCCTTTACTACTTCAGCAGATTAAGGCTCAAATGTCAATGTACACTTCTGTATATAAATACTTTGACATAAGGTTGGTATATAATTGCCCAGCATAAATCGAAACACATGATTGGATGTTGAAAATCAATTGTTATGCAAACTAATGTCAATCAATTGATCATTTCAATTATCACGAGCGAGAATTGCCATTTCCACGTTGAATATCAAACGCCATGTTACCAAATAAGCAACGAAAACGTGATTATATTTATATATACATTTGTATATTCGATTACTTTTTCATTACTCATAATTACAAACTATTTAATGTTGTGGTTTAATTTGTTCGTTGGTTGAATTACTACTCGAATTTTTTATATGTGTTAATATTTCCACGGTTTCAATACACTCAACAAAGCGTTAACTTTGAAGCGTGCGTTAATAATCGTTTAGCCGTTTGACTCTCCATATCAAAATGTTTACGTGTATTCAATGTTTGATTACTCAAAGATTAGTTTGACACGCTTAGTTATTGTATTATTATAGTAGTATGTAGTCGTTAAGGTACCACAAAAATCAGTATATGTAATTATTATAAGACAGGAAGATAACTGTGCAACTATCTTGGTGAAAAATGTAGTTAGGCAAACAATCGGCTGCAAGTTTCAAGTTAATCTATTTTAAGACCACTTCGTGTATAACCTGATACTATATGCAACAATTATACAAACACAAATGTATCGTTTTCTGTACTTGTTGTGGTTATGAAAATTGATTGGTAATAGCGATTTAAATGTTACATAGTTGGTCTCGAGTAAATGATTTAATAAATCAAACGTGTTCTTAAATCATCGAAGTCTTTATATTCAAGTAAATAATTGAATTTGTCATCAAAATGCGTATTTGAGTTACATAATTAATACAGTCTTTGGTTCAATTGTATTCCATGCCAACTTCCGGTTTCGACGGTTGACTTTTTATTTCTTGAGCTACTTTGTATCATGTATTTTAGAATTTTATCTGGAGCTTTTTCCATGTTAGATTTAAAAACAAATGTTTCTTTAAATATTCATTATTACTGGATTTAATAGAATTATTAGTATCTGCGTACCATGCGTTTATTTTCAGATCGGTTAGTTTGTTTGTTTTATACTTTGAATGAGTCAGGTGCAATTATGAAAATCATGAGACAGCCAAATATTCTTCATACATCATTAAAAAAAGGTTGCGTATAAAATCCATACATTCAAACTAGGAGCTTTCTATTGCATGTCAGGGCTTTTTTTCAGCTTTTTGGAAAGATAGCCCATGGCTTTGAAATTGGGAATTTTATCGGCATTTTCAAGAAATTGGGAAAACAAATTGGGATTTAAAACTATATGAATGAGTTCAGCATCTTTAATCACAAACACCACAAACACCATTATGATCAACAGTTTTCCACATAATAAGCTCACACAAAGTCTTGAGTCACATCAGACACCATTTTATTAGGAGGCGCTTCATCTTCTTCTGAAGAACTACTGCTATCAACATATTGAATATCAGTCAGCACTTTGCTTTCAGAAATCAACGATGACGATGCAAAGAGTCACTAGTTATTAAATTACTTTCATTTACAATGGAAGGAATTTCGATGAGTAAACTTGTACTTCTTAACAATGTTTTTTTTTATCACGCTTGCTTAATTATAAAAGAAGCGATGTGTTTGTGAAACACTATGTCCTCATATATATGACCTTTGACTTGAAGGATGACCTTGACCTTTTACCACTCAAAATGTGCAGCTCCATTAGATACACATGCATGTTAAATATCAAGTTGCTAGCTTCAATATTGCAAAAGTGACATTAAATGAGCGATTTTGACCCATATATTTGACCTTTGACCTTGAAGGATAACCTTAATCTTGACCTTTCACCACTCAAAATGTGCAGCTCCATGAGATAGACATGCATGCCAAATATTTTCAATATTGCAAAAGTTATGGGAAATGTTTAAGTTGGGGCAAACAAACAAATCAAGAAACAAACCATTAAACAAACCAACAGACAGGGCAAAAACAAAATGTCCCCCACTATAGTGGTGGGGGACATCAAAATCAACAGTTTTCATTTTTCCGCCAGGTGTTTGCTTAATAAGAATTTTTTTGAAGTAATATATTTCGAATTGCGCGACATTTTTGCTTTCCATTCAGCCGAATCAAGAAACGCTTGAATTTATTCGCAAATACATGTATAATAAGCGCCTGAACAACAAGGAGAATATCGTGAACACGAATAATGCCGACGTTATCCAAATCAAGGTATAGTCTAAAACCCGTACAAGACCGGATTGGACTACGCTTTGTTAAACCAAACAGCCGAAGTCATTAGCATTTTTTCCCAATTGGGAATTGTTTAGCAAATTTTTGGAAAAAAAGTGTACTTTGTGCGATTGGGAATATAAACGAATTTCGGCTATAAAATCGGGCCAAAAAAGCCCTGCATGTAAGTTACATAAGATGTTTTAAATTTGCTATATTTTTTCCGTATGTAATACACGATGCCGTTCTGGCCTTAACCCATATTATAATTTTCGAAAACCGTTTAAAGAATAGGTTTTATTATCTTGCTTAACAGATCCATTTTCATGCATATTTATTAAGCAAGATTACTAACTTTATTGATAAGACAGTACAAAGCTTTGCTTGCCTAATCACCGGATTCTTTTTTATCTGTGAAAAAGAGCCGCTACAATTGAATAAAATGCCGAGGTATTTATTATTTTTAACAACTTCACCGGGATGGTGTGCATATTAAAATTTATAATTAGTAAATATAATTTACTTTCTTTGCTTGCTAAATATAACACTTTTTGACGTGTTTGTGTTAACAGTTAGTTAACACGTTTCACAATATTGAGAATACACATTTAAACAATTTTGAAAATCGTTATCTGACTCTGCTATAATAACAGTGTCGTCAACGTACAACACAAATGGCTTGAAAAAAATATTATATCGTCGTCGTTTGATTGAGTATGAAAATTAAATCCATTTACATATCTACTATTATCGAAATATGAATGTAGGTCATTAAAAAAGAATGAACTATAATAGGGGATTCATTTTCTTCTTGTCTTAATCTTAAAAAGCACGAAAACACGTGTGATCGTTGGCCAATACAAATGAAACATGATTTGGAGTTGTTGTACATATTTCTGACACAATTTAAGAACTTTCCACTTAAACACTTTTCAACTTTTCTAACGCAACACTTTTCAAACTTAAATATCTCGGATATTTGTTGTAGATTTAGATTTAGAATTTTACATGTGGTCATATGACTACATTTTGAAAAACCTCACGAAATTATTATTATTATTATTATTATTATAATTATTCTTCTTCTTCTTATTATTATTATTATTGTCATCATTTATATTATTATCATTATTATTTTTGCATGTGCAAACTTTTATGCTACTTAAGAAAAAGTTTTAAAAAAATACCATCGGAAAAAATCCCAGTGGAACAAATCCCATTAGGAACACAAATCCCATTTGAAAAAAAATCCTATGGAAAAAAATCTATGAAATTTTTGATTTTTGTCAAACATGATAACACGCATTACAATCGCGTAGATTGTCCATCATTTGACCAAAAATATAATGTTTCTGGAAATGACATGAATAAATATCTCAAAATAATGAAAAATACAATGGGGTTTGTTTTCCCATTTCAAAAATAAGAATTGTTTGTTACTTAATAAATTATAAGGGTTTTTTTCGCATAAAATTATTTTCAAATCCTTACATTACGTTTAATTACTTAAAAACGCGAAGAGAACACGTTATTAAAAATGCCGAAAGTAGCAGGGGATTTTTCTCCATCATTAATTTATGGGGAAAAAATCAGATAAAAACAAATCACATGGAAAAAAGAAAAGATCCCATGGGAAGACAAACTTTTTTTTTATTCAATGCAAGATATACAATGTATACACGTATATGATCATACAACAAAGTGATTGTACAAAACAATAATGTTCAGACATGTTATACAAGATATGCTTATATATATATATACATTTTTTGGTTTTCTTAAGGTTAAAAAAAAACTAAAGAAAAAAAACGGGGTTAATATGTTGTTTTGTTTTGGTTGTTTGTGATAGAACGGCCACCGGAAAAACTTTGCGAAACCGAAATTTCGCAAACTTAAGTACCCTTTTTCTTGAAGGTTTGCTTATTTGTGATAAAGTATAAGATAAAAGTCTAACTTGTGATTAATAATTGGTTATTTTTGCTTGTTAAATGCGTTTTCTTCACTATGAACTTTATTTGCAAAGTTGGGGTTCCCATGGGATTTTTGTAATATCCCATGGGATTTTTCATTTTCCCATGGGAATTTTGGTTTCTCCCATGGGATTTTTCTCCAGCTTTTTTTATGGGAGAAAAAATCCCATGGGATTTTCAAAAACATAAAACACGTTCGTTTGTGCTTAGTTATCGATTTTAAGCATTGTTAAAGCATTTGTGCTTATTTTCGTTCAATTTACTTTGATAGAAAAAAAATCCCATTTTTTTATGGGAAAAAAAAAATCCCATGGGATTTTTTTCTGATTTTTAGAGATTTATTCATGTAACCTTCAGAAACACTACCTCTTAACAAATGATGAGCATTTCTCGCGATTTCAACGCGTTATATCGTGTTTTAAAATAATAAAAAAATCCCATGGGATTTTTTCCCATGGGATTTTTTTTTTCCCATGGGATTTTTTTTCCCATGGGATTTTTTTTTCCAATGGGATTTTTTTTAAGGTATAAGTTTCTAAAAGCTATATAATAACAATAATTATAATAATAATAATAATAATAATAATAATAATAATAATAATAATAATAATAATAATAATAATCGTGCTCAATATGATGAATTTGTACTTTTAAGCGACTAACATTTTTATTCGAGCCGATCGTCGAGTCCGAATGGTGAGTATAAGAGCAATTTACCTGTACAAATAAATCTCAATTGTGAAGAGAACGCTACCGTACTATAAAATAATCTTGATAATAAGTCATATCATTACTCGACAGAAAATGAAAACAGTATCCATATTGATGTCAGCAATGTCCCCTGCTATGATAAATATTGACAAAATGAAAAACCTTGACAATAATTCCGTGTCGAATACGCATAAGATTATAGCAATCAAATTCATATAAGCATTGATAAGATAATTTGCGAAAATGGGTCTTATGTCAAATACGGCAAGCGTAGCTCCATTCCATAATGTCCGGTATTAAGTCACGTCAAGTTTCGTGGTCGAATTATAGCATAATAATCATTTTCACATTACGCGAATCATATGAGTTCCCCTACATATATTGTGTTAAAATTTATGTTACACTAATGTGCGATGATGAAAAGGGGATTTCGGTAATTCTAAATTCGCCCGCCTAGTACCGAAATCCCCATATTTACGCCTTAAAGGGTCAATAGGTCATCGGTATGAATGGTTTTTGACTTCACATGAATGTTAAGGTGCAACAAATTTGATATTAATTTTAATTATTAAGCACTCTTGACAGCATTAAGTTGCCTCTCAGTGGGGATTTCGGTAATTCTACACTAGAACTTAAACGCGCGCCGGTACCGAAATCCTGCTGTACAAACCTTCAAGTGTCAACAAAATTATTATAGTGTTTTTTTTCATTAGCAACCAGTGACATGTATTATCTCCCATTCGGTTACTTCTTTTGGAAAATAATTAGCGGGGATTTCGGTACTGCTACATTCGTACGCCCAGAGCCGAAATCACCCATGTTTACGCCAATCCCCCATATTACGCCTTAAAGGGTCTATATGTCATTATGTTTGGGTTTTGGCTTTGCATTAATGTTGATTTGTACACAATCATATTAGTGTTAATCATTTAAACACTCTTATCAGAATATTTTTTCCATTATTAAATAGTTTATTAATGTGAAAAATGTGTAAACGAATGTAAAAAAGGTAAAATGTACATTTAAAACATTGGTTACACAAAAGTATATGTAAATATAACATGACATAGTAATAATAAGTCTTCAGAAAGTATTTTCCAAACAAATCTGAT
This sequence comes from Dreissena polymorpha, assembly GCF_020536995.1. Lineage (NCBI taxonomy): Eukaryota > Metazoa > Mollusca > Bivalvia > Myida > Dreissenidae > Dreissena > Dreissena polymorpha. Next base: position 76,846,983 of record NC_068359.1, read on the forward strand.
GAAACAAATGATATCGTACTACCTTATTTACAATATGCTATACACTTTTGCAATTTAGTTATCAATGTTTAATCAAAGCATAAATCAGGATAATATGTTGCCTCTTAGCGGGGATTTCGGTAATTCTTAACAAGCACATAAACCCGCGCCGGTACCGAAATACCCGCTGTACAAACCTTCAAGTGTAAAAAAATACTGATTTAGGTTTAAATAAAGGGAACAATAGTATTTTTGGCCATCAAAAAGCACTTCCGCGTCAACAAAACGATTGAAATTATGTCAGAAACCCAGCTTTTCATTGTATATATTGCAATACACCATCGGCCGCCGAGAGCGGAATACTGCGCTTGGCCGCTAAACAATGTGGATTGCATCAAATTAAATGTCAATTTTCGATTTTATTACAAAAATAAACACTGCCTTTTTATAAATATGTCAAGCACGTACACTTAACAAAAAAATCGATATATCTTTATGTAATGTAGAAAAGTAAAGCGCTTTATATATAACAATGTTTTATAATGTCTCTCTGGTTGAGAAAAAAAACTAAACAAAACCATGTAGAACATATATGTTTTCATAATTAAAAAAAAATATTTAATGATGCACGTGATGTTTTATAATTGATATAAGTTCACGTGTCATTGAACGAGTTAAGGGAGAGATGCGAATTAAATTACACATAATTAAAAAATGATACTATACTGTCAGCTTGATTTATAAATTGTGTTCCATCGCGCCAATATATTCATTGTTCCATGAAATTGTGTATAAAAGCAAAACGATTGAAATTATGTCAGAAATCCTGCTTTTCACATGAAATGATCTTTAACACTTTATTTATTCCAATCAGGTAATTAATAATAATAGGGGAAGTCTATACTGTGTATTAGAAACTTGTTGTGGTGATCCCTATCTTATCCGCTCAATACACATCCACCTGGCTACTGTACAGAAACAATTAGATTTACTTCCAAAATAACTGATTTCATTAATTGCTAACTTGTTGTCTACATTTTAAATTAACAACGATAATGGATCAACATCACCGTTGCACAATTATTAAGTTCACAGTAATCTGTACTTTAAATAGATAGCCTAATTAAAGACGGTGCTAATAAAGAACAAAGCGTGAATGTGGATATTAAGAAATTAGATCCTTTTTTGCATGACACTGGCAGTATATCATTTTATCTTATATAAATAAGCCACATTTAAGACATGGATAAAATTAAAATAAGACACATTTGCATCTTTCATTTCTTGAAAAAAAATAAGCACGCAGTCACATATAAATAAGATACATTGAAGACACAGAAAAAAATAAATAAGACACATTTGCATCTTTCACTAAATTTTCTTAAAAAACATGTGAAACTGAAGAAAAACATTTATTACTGACACATTATTCTAAAAGTCGACTGACAACTTAAGTTCAAAGAGGGATTTACAATTAAATAAGATCCATTTTCGCATGATGCTGGTTGTAGAGCAAGCAATACATTTCTTACTGACACATTATTCTAAAAGTCGACAGGCAACATAAATTCAAAGAGGGAACCACAATTAAATAAGATCAATTCTCGCATGATACTGGTTGTATAGCAAGTAGTCACATATTAATTACAGCTTGCATTAGTTGCAATAATTTTGTTAAGTGCGCGTGCTTCTGAACGTTGCGTTAAGCGAGAGTGTTGTCATTTTGTTAGTTTTATATTTTGGTATTATGTATGATTATTGCTTGTTTTGAATTTGAAATAAACGCTTTCTGGCAAATAAGCATCGTCTTAATTTTAATACAAATAATGAACATTTGACATACAAAATGTCCAATAACATACCGGCAATAACATTATATATATGTTAATTTCTGTGCATGTTTATACCGAAATTATAGCCGACATCGGCAGTTAGGGAAATTTAGTGACACACTTTAACACATCAAACATGCATGATAGTTCTTTTTTCATATGATATTCCCCTGGTTGCTTACCGGTGTATTGGTGCAGTTGATAACCCCGCCGGGACTACAGTAGGGTGCTAATACACACGTGTATCGTGTTCAATACAATCGTCTTAATTTTAATGCAAATAATGAACATTTGACATACAAAATGTCCAATAACATATCGGCATTAACATTATATATATGTTAATTTCTTTGCATGTTTATACCGAAATTATAGCCGACATCGGCAGTTAGGGAAATTTTGTGACACACTTTAACAAATCAAACATGCATGATAGTTCTTTTTTCATATGATATTCCCCTGGTTGCTTACCGGTGTATTGGTGCAGTTGATAACCCCGCCGGGACTACAGTAGGGTGCTAATACACACGTGTATCGTGTTCAATACCCGATCCATGCTACAACGTGTAAGAACGGGAATTTCGGTAATTCTACCTTTTTAAGCTTGCGCACCTCTAATGGGCACATATCCAAATATAATTTAATTAATTATTTTCCTAATCAGCATCATTTCACTAAACTACATGCAAATTTGTAGGTAGCTTTCCATGCTTAAAAAAAAATAAACCGATTTTTTCAAAACCACCCTCACGCTCGGCTTTTGTCCAGTTTATTTTCACCCCTGGGGTATATAAAAGTTCCATAATTCATTCAAATTTCCAAATATGGGCATGCAGTTGGTGTGTACAGATGCAGTAAAGGTGTTTAAAGTTTAAACAAGATGAAATAAGTATTCTTTTACAGACATTTATTTTTTACAAATTTTAATCTATGGAATAGCGCCATGAAATGTAAGTGATTTCAGCCAAGTAAAAATTGGGTCGGTTAAAAACAAAGTGTCATAAAATTCAAAATAGTATCATTTAAGTTATATTTTAAATTAAGTTTTTATAGAAACACTATATACAGCAAAAATACCAAAAATAGACAGATTTACCGTTTACTTTTTGAAATAAAAATAAAAATGCAACATGCATCATTCGTATTTTCAGCAGTAAATTAATCAATTTAGCCATAACGTTGTTTTAATTTTAAAATTGAAGGATGTGCATACAATTTTCAACATATTTAACAATAAACATAGCTTATGTGCTATATTAAATCAAATTACGTTAGAAAAGAAATAAAACGCGTCGCAAAAAGTATGCGATGTCGGCAGGAATCGAACCTGCGCGGGAAAATCCTAAAAGATTTCAATTTTATCGCCTTACCCACTCGGCCACGACAACTTTACAGCTGTGTAACCTTAAATTAGATATATATAAGTAAACAGGTAAAAAGGCTCGCTCGATCTTTGAAGAAATCGCGAAATCGTATTTTTCATATGATAATTGGATCAAAGTCAATATTTATAGTAAAAATAATGTAATCTAAATGAATAAGTTAAACATATATCAAAATTCGAAGTTTGAAAAAAATAAAATGCATCTCTCGGAAATAAGCGATCATTGAAGATCGCCAATGGCTTATGTATGAAGTGAAAGGACAGTTGAAAGTTTCCATTTTGCACTTTAATGATTCTGATAATATGGTGACAAAGGCAGCAGTCCTATGCAGTATTGTGTTTGACCGGAGAGTAGCGTGATCTGTGTCGGTGTTGGGCGCTCTGAGGGCGCAATCCGGCTACATAGGTACATAGAAACCTCTTGTGGCTATAGTTCATGGATCGGGTTCGGCAGACAGGGAACATGTACATTTTTATATGTATGTTTTATATCTTAATTACCTAAACGTATATTTATCCTGGTTACTTATTTACTGAGGTATGAGTTAGTCGCAATGATTGTAGATACGTTGTACTATATTTAGTAAGTATTTGGAGGACGAGTGGCACGGGCACGCGCTTTATTATCACTTATGCAAGGAACGCGTTTTGTTTATATACGTATTTTTGATATTCCGATAGGCTTAAGGGAGGTAACTTATTCAAGTAAAACGCGATATTTTTTGCAATGCCTTTTTATAACTCTTGTTTAATTAATTACATACGAATATACAGCTAAATTTAAGATGATTTTTACCAGAAAAACATTTCGGAGAAAGATATATTGAGATTTTGATATTCCATAGAATGCGAGTCTCCATATATATTTTCTATTGCAGGGGAGGTAATTAAAAAATTTTAAAGTCTCCGAATTGGTCTTTGTTGTATCTATTTACGTTTATTTTCAAGCTTATGGCGATTAAAAAAATAATTATTATTAGTATATGCTCACATGGATATTGGTACGGATATATCGTGTTCATATAACTGTTACTACATCCATTTCATTCATCATTCAGGTCGGGCTACACAAATCTCGTGAAGACGCCAGTAGGACCTGTAAACAAACTCTCATACACACACTCTTCACTCATCGTGGCGCTCTCGCATGTCTGAGGCGATATATAAGATCGATGTCATATATAATACTGTATTCGCTGGTATTTTCGGTTGATATGATTGATTGCGTAGGACGCAATGAATATAGTGTATTTATATTTAATCGAAGTGAGCTCATTGTTGTTTCTGGCGGTATTCAATTTCTGGTAATAGTTTCGCGATTAAAGACGTCGGTTCTCGGTTAGGTGTGGAATGTTCTTATTTGTTAATGTGCCAAGTGCTTAAAGGCGGTTTATCGCACTTTATTAGTCGGCGTTTCAAGAGAATGGGTAATAAATGCAAATCAGTAGGTGCTTAGAAGACTTAAGTACGGCAAGAACCACAACTCACTCTGCTAGGAACGATTACCACTGCCTGTCTGCAGCAGACGACAAATGATTCTGTTCTAGCAGTGAATGTATATACCAGCTTGTAAACGCCATTGGCCAGTCTAGTGTTTATCATTAAAATATGCACATATTGGCTGCTTTCATGGAAAACGAGGCTTAATGCACGTCAAATAAGATTAGCCTGTGCACAATGATAAGCATATGCAATGCGAACAAGCTAATCAATGATATTTTGATTCAATTTTTCATATTTATACCAAGTGAGTTTTCATTTGACCGCCTTGCGGATACAGATCCATTAGCATGTGCTTGTGTATTATAATAACAATTAATGAGTTAATTTACTACTTACAGTATCGTTATTTTCATCAACATCATCGTTATCAACGTTATCATGATCATCATCATCAACATAATCATCATCTCATCATTATCATCATCATCATTATCATCATCATCATCATCATCATCATCATCATCATCATCATCATCATCGTCATCATCTCATCATCATCATCATCATCATCATCATCATCATCATCATCATCATCATCATCATCATCATCATCATCGTCGTCGTCGTCGTCGTCGTCGTCGTCGTCGTCGTCGCCCTCGTCCTCGTCCTGCTCTTCCGCCTCCACCGCATCATCAGCAGCAGCATCGTCATCAGCAACAGCAGCAGCATTATCGTCACTATCACCAACAACATCGTTATGGTCGTCATCGTCGTGATCATCATCATCAGTGTCATCATCATCATCATCATCGTCATTGTTATCGTCGTTGTTCTCCTCCTCGTCGTCGTCATCGTCATCATCGTCGTCATCGTCATTCTCATCATGAACAATTTCAACAACCGTAAAACCTATCGCTCAGCTCATTTTTGCAGTGAATTCGGATGTTATATCAAATCTTTTTGATTAATAGAGTTTGCTGCTTAATGTATTAATAACTAAATAATAATGTTGATAATATTGAAAATAAATGGTTTCAATTTTATTTATCCGTTTAAGATGCAGTATTTGACCAAGTCAATTTGTCGCTAAAAGCGTTACGAGTTGCTATTGAAACTATAATCGCATTCCGATAAAAATGGTGCCTGTTTAATTTCTACGCTTAATTGCAATTCATAAAATTATTTTTAAGGGTACCGGTATATCTAGACACACTCTGTTATCCAAACAATCCTTGTGATCATAAACAAATAAACAATGAAATATAAATAAAATTAGATGATAAAAAATGGTATCTTCCTTTTTGCTGTTGCTAGTTATCAACAGAGTAGCAAAACTTTTAAATATAAATTATAGTCAATTCATAGCACGCTTAAAGATTTGAAGTTTATCTAAATCTATAAGCACAAACATATTTATGTTTGTTAATACAAAGCTGTAGCAGTTTTCTGATTGCGCTTGAAAAGATGTGATTGTTGTTGTTGCATTAATAGTATCATTAGTTTGTATTTCCAGATTAGGTATTCCACCATACATTTTGTTTTTAATCAGATGTCTTATAATTGGCATTGCAATATTTCAATAACGAGTAATCAACACAATTGACTTTATGTATTTTTAATTGTTTATCCATATTATCATTAACACTTGAGGGAAAAATAAGCTGTGTCATTTTTTATTTTTTATTTTACTTATGGTTCAGACAACTCTGCTTTTACTATATGCCGTAATAATTATAAGTTTCCGTTCACTTAAAGATAGTGTTTTTCGTGTTGGAAAATTTAAATACGAAACATATTTAGAGACAAGTGTGTTATGTTTGTTTGTCAATTATTTAATTGAAGTAGAAATAATACATCAGTGTACATAATTTTATTGTGTTGTTCCCTTCGTTCTTTACTTTAAAAATGCAACTTAACAGCTTTGCAATCAACTGAAATAATATATAAAAAGTAAAAACAATAAACGTTTGGCTTTCTTAATACGATATCATTTCAAACGCTGTTGGAAGGAACCATTGCTTATTAGAGGTTTACAAGGTAATTTACCCAAGTACGCAAATGTAGTGGTCGATTGCCCTTAGGCATGATTCTGTTTTATTACTTTAATCCGGTTGTAAGAATGCATGACCGCAGGGTCATCAGATAAGCAAAAACAGGGTCAACATCTGATAAAATAGCGCTGTTTAACTGACTGTACGAAAATCCGTATGTCCGAAAATTTAGAATCATGAAAACATAAATATTTTGGCTTAAAAAGGAAATGTAAGAAAATTTAGAATGTAAGAGAAAATACGGTGGTTTTATGGTGTTTAAATCGATTAGAAATAGCAAAACCTAAAGAAATTATCTCAAGTGTGATTTTCAAAAGATTTTATATGAATGTACACACACGGTAAAACTAGTCTATTAAAATGAAATACCTTCATTGGTTCTCATGTTTTTAATATTTATTAAACATAGGTATTTGTGAACACTTGTTGTTATATAATATTGAAATGTACACGCATACTGAACATAAAATCATTAGCATAACGGCTAAGTTGGTTTTTACTAAGATTGCAATAGTGTTTATTTTATTATTATGAATCTTATGAGGATAATTTTGAAAGTATGACACAGAGTATCTGAAGAAGATATATACATAATCACATATGTTGTTGTTGTTGTGGTTATTGTTTCAATATTTTTATGAGTATCATACATTCAATGACGAAGAGCTATTAATTTGTCATACAAACACCATAATTATTATTGGATTGCGGAGATTAAACAAATCGATTCCCTAGTAACTGATATAACTGATACATTTTTTGAGCGACAATTTGAAACTAAATCTTGTATTATTTAAATTTGATTATTTTAATTGCAGACTTTTTTTATTAACCCCAATTATTGTGTACGCAACGTTTCTTTTATTTAAATCGCTGAGTACGAAGCATCAAGCTATTTTTTAATTAATTGACAGTGATCTTTAATGTATGTCATAATATAAATTAACATCAATCTTAATTAAAGCTTGAGCGGTTGGTTTGTAATAAGTTTTGTAAATGTTGCTGTAGGATATGTATGCACAATAAATACTAACGCTCTGGCATATTGTGATGGTGATATGATTATATATTGCACAATGAATATGTGATGATGTTCTTGTGATAATATTGAGGCTATAATTAGTTTTTGAATTAAGCTAGCTAATTTCAAATAAGATACAAACACATCCCAATCCTAAAATTATCAGTAAGTTATAGTATTGTTTGCCTCTAGGCGCATAATTAATTGAAGGCCTAGTTTATCTGTTAATCCTCGCCCCATGTGGTGTCCCAGTGTGTACACTGATATTAATACACGATGTATTGGTCCACAATTAAATCTCTTATAAAAACATGTCTCTCAGGTGACTGAAAAATGGCTGTGTAGATACAACAAATACTACTACAACGGAGACTAAGATAACACATGTTACAATTAATTTGTCTTCCTTGCGTTCTTCTTATACGACAAACACTTCTAAAACAAAAAAGCAAAAAGCCGCTACTGCTACTGATTCGGCTACTTTTACTGCTACTGCTACTGCTACTGCTGCCGCTGCCGCTGCCACTGCCAAGGCCGCTGCCACTGCCGCTGCCACTGCCGCTGCCGCTGCCACTGCCACTGCCGCTGCCACTGCCGCTGCCAGTGCTGCTGCTGCTGCTACTGATAGTGCTACTGCTACTGCCACTGCTACTGCCACTGCTACTGCCACTGCTACTGCCACTGCTACTGCCACTGCTACTGCCACTGCCGCTGCCACTGCCGCTGCTGCTGTTGCTTCTGATAGTGCTACTGCTACTGCTGCTGCTGCTGCTTCTGCTGCTGTTGCTGCTGCTACTGTTACTGCTACTGATACGGCTACTGATACTGCTACTTCTACTGCTACTGCTAGTGCTACTGCTGCTGCTGCTGCTACTGCTACTGCTACTGATTCTGCTACTGCTACTGCTGCTGCTGCTACTGCTGCTGCTGCTGCTACTGCTACTATTGATAATAATTCTCCTTCTACTTCTCTTTCTAATATTGCTAGCGATGCTTCATAATTTATTTTTAAATGTATCATTTTGTTAAAACAGGAAAGAACTGTTATATATATTTTCTTAATGGGATCTTTTCACGCTTTGGTAAATTGACAAAATTGAAAAAAGTTGTTTCAGATTCGTAAGTTTTCGTTTTAGTTATGATATTTGTGAGGAAACAGTAATACTGAACATTAACCATGCTCTAATATAGCCATTATATGCATCTTTTGACGATTTTAAAACCTAAAAATTATAAAGCGTTGCAACGCGAAACGATTGAATAATTTGGAGAGTTCTGTTTTTGTCGTTAAATTTTGTGAAACTACGAAGATTGCTTATATAAGGTATAAAATACGTCGAGAATGTGTACTCGGCGGAATAGCTCAGTAGGCATAAGCGTTTATACTACAGGACTCTGCCATGACTCCAGGGGTCACTGGTTCGAACCCTGCTCCGGGCAATGTACATTTCCTTTTTTTTTTTTTTCTTGATTTTTTACTGGAGCTTTTATGATCCAATGTTTACATTTATCAATATAAAGCATTTAATGAATAAGTTAAAAAAAATGCCAAAATCTGTGAAAAGGCCCCTTTAAAGGTGTAAAGAATCTAAACTTTTCTGCGATTAAAGTTTTATTTAACTGGATTAGTATAGGCCACATAACAGACGCTATTGTACTGATTTGTACTAAACAACATTTTGTCATAATCAACAGTTTTAACATGCCGCAGTTTCCTTGGAAGTTGACCTTTGATTGGAGTTATGTATAAAACATTAACAAGGTATTTGTTGACAGTTTGTCCTGTCACGATTATATATTAGTTGAGCCAAACGTGTGATAAAGATCCCTTTTGGGGTGGCGATAAATACTATTTATATTGTTCAACAGTGGGAGACTGAGAAAACATATGTTACAATTAATTTGTCTACTTTGCCTGCTTCTTCTTTATATATTTTTCTTGCTTATCGTTTAAGTTTAGTTTTAGTTAAGTAGGTATATCAATTTACATTTTTTGATAGATATTTATTTGGATAGTAATAGTATGTTTTATTTGACTTGACATCATTGAACCGGTTTATTCATTGATAAGATCGGGATCTCCACAGGTGTTTAATCTCGATTGTTAGGTGGGGAGAAGGGTCCGAATGATAATGTTGTCGTCGGCTTACGAATCACATTTCACAAGTTTTAGACAAATATGCATACGTTATAAACCTAATTTAAGTATTACATAGATAATAACTTATCTTTATTTTGATGAACTACGTTTAAGGTATAAAACTATAATTATCTATGTGTTGTGTGCCGCATACATACCATCTTGCTTTTTTAAATTTGATCACAACGGTCCGAAGTCATAAACATTCATTATGCATGGTTGCTAAAGCACAGTGTATACTAACTAACCTATGTTTATTGTTGTTTGCTAGGGTTATTATTATTATGTTTTATTTTTTTATTATTTTTTTTTTGGGGGGGGGGGTGGGAGGGCTTTTATAGAAGATTTCAACTAGTCCTTCAATTAACGAAAAAAAAAATATTGGTATAGGAAATATAAAAGAGTAATAGACAGCTTCATTCATGCTGTTCTATTATGGTGTTTTAACGCATATAATTATGTATGGTTGATGAAGCACATTGTATGCTACCGATGTTTATTGTTGTTTGATGATGATGTTAAGTTGGTGTTGCTGTTGTTGTTAATGATGATGAGGAGGAGGAGGAGGAAGAAGAAGAAGAAGAAGAAGAAGAAGATGATGATGATGATGATGATGATGATGGTGGTGGTGGTAGTAGTGACGACGACGACGATGATGATGATTTTGATTATGATAATGAGATTTGAATTAAATTAATGCGCAAAGATTTTTCTTTTTAGCGGCCAAATGCAGATATCTGCGCTCGGCCGCTGTAAGGGTTATGTAATATTTGCAATCTACATAGGAGTCAATAGCAGATACCAAGCACCATATGCTTATGAGAAACAAAAGCAAAATATTGGCAATCGCTGAAATCTCGAATATGACTTAATCATTTTATTAAATGAAAACCGGTAACTATTTTAAACGGTTATTATATTGCAACAACTTAGCGGTGTTTATCCAAAAGACCATTGTTATAATTACAGGGACGTCAATAGGCCAAACTATTCAGGAAATATGATTTGAGTCGTCAAGGATAGATTTTGAGATCAATGTACGTCCGATGAGATTTAAAGGGAGTTTGAGGCGTAGGGACAGATTCGTTCGAGTACGCGATCATTTGAGAACAAATTATGTTGAAGCTTTATCGGAATTCCGGAAATTTGCGATCGTTACCGATTTTTCCTGGTTCTTTTTTATTGATTCTGATAAGTTAGCGGCCGGCACGGACATGAATATTAACTGACGAAAACCTCTTCGCTACTTTCCGAAAATCTTCGACATGTTGCAAATATCCGTAATATTCCGCATTGTACTCACCAGAAATTGCAACTAGAAAGACTACAATAAATCAGTTAGCTACGGCTCGGGCGGGGATTTACCTTTTATCCCTGTAAGGGACCTAATGCCCCAGACTACCGGCTATTTTTTCCGGAATTCGAACTTGATACACTTGATATCCCTGAATTAAATATTTATATCCGCAATTTTGATCTCTAGAGTGCTGACTGTTAGTATTGTATTTGACTGGAATGACTGTCGATTATGTGTTTTTAAGATTAAAACAAGCTTACGAAGAACTTTGTGTTTGCTTTTTTGTACGCTTTCTTTTTAAAAATGTATTGTCCGCCACGGACGCAACAATTGACCAAATGTACCAGATTGTGGTCTCTTTAAAGTGCTATGTTTTTACTGCCGTGATATCTTTAACAAACTACACATTATTGATCGTGGACGTTTTATACTCTTATTGAATTTGTTTCCCCAAAATATGCTCTTCTATTAGTAGATGTTTAGGTGACGATGTTCTAATTATAGATCTTACACGGCCAAGAAACACTAGATAGGTCTTTGCAAAGAGAGCTGTTGGATATCGTGAATGCGTTCAATGTGGCCTGTTTATTTCAGAAAGCTATGTGCAATGTTTTATGGGGATTTCTATCAAATTGCCAATTGCAAAATTTGATTTAATTCATTCGGACCTACAAGCGGGAAACTTCTTCATTAAAATTCAATGGGCTTTTAAGAAGTTCGTTGAAAGGCCAAATTTGACGTTAAACAGCAACGCCGAAAAAATTGCTACTCAGTCTTATTTATCACTTTTTTTGTAAGATTTACCAGTAGACGTTCTTCAGTGAAATTAAGCAAACACACAGTGCCGACAAATATGGAAGGGTATTTAGGTAAAAATTACATCCTTCTTTGTGACAGTGTCATGATTCTTGATGGTACTTTCAATTAATATGTAGACACCTTTTCATGCTTGATGACACTTACATCTTGCCTGATGTCCAATGTCTATTTACATTCTGCTTAATGGTATCATGCATGTGTACAGATGCAACATTCTTGTTCGTTAATTGCATGCTGCATATGTGTATGTTGGTTTGTGCAGAGAGACTTGTGCAATAGGCGCAGTGCATAATGAAATCAAATATTAATGCGTTTAATAAATTAACGCGATGGTAAGATGTGAGTTTCACCCAAGCACAAAGCAACATACTATCATGCATGATACAATGATGTCAATTGACAGTCATTCCGAAATGCTACGGAGGACTACGGAAATTTACGGCGTATAACGGAAATTTTATGTTACAGGAGAAGTTGCGCACCTTTGTAAGATATTTGCTACTGAACCGAAATTAACCGCGTGTTTGTAGACTTAACTTTTTTTTGGTTAATGACTAACCATAATTTTTGTACAGTAATTTACCTTCAATAACCAAAGAAAGTCTATGGATATATTTCAATATATGCTACTAATGCATGTATGCAGAGCTCCAGATAAGACGCTTAAAGTCGTAAAAAATTGAATTAAATTTAGTAATAAAGTAGACTTAAATTCTGTGCGTACGGTTACACATTGGAAAAATAAAATAAGAATTCAAAATGTGTGATCATGCGTAAAACTCAATATCAATGCATATAATGTAAACATTTTATCAATGAGTTCCCACTCGTCTAGGCCCTCATTACAATTATGAAATCAACAGCACTTTAACGTTATTATGAATAACAGACCATCTTTACAACAGTCGAAAAGCCGAACGTTTTCCATTATCTGGTCCTTTTATCGCAAAAAGTCTGCTGTAAACCGGCAATTGTCATTAGCTCTTCTTAGACTATAAACCTAAATGCGGATGTGCCAAAAATTATATTTACATGAAAAAAAAAGAATTAATAATAGACTTTAAGGCTGGATTATTATAGAGTGTAAACCAAGATTTTGCTGAAAAAGTTATCTGGAACTTTGCATGTATGTTGAGAGGAAATCGATTACATAATTTCAAATTTACTAGAGTACTTTTATATTGCACCACATAAAATGCTTTAAAACTATAATATTGAAGTGCACATTTAAACTTTATTATAGATGGGTAGGTATTTCGTGTCAATCTCTTTCACATATGAAAGAGCTGTTGGTCACGCTGCTTTAAGTACATATAGATGCATGACACAATTTAGATTAAGCAAAATAAAACACTAGGTATTTGCCAAGAGTCAAATATATACGAGCAGTAAGAGCGTAATCGTGCACAGCGAGACTTACTCTTGTAGAATTGAAACTCTTATTGCTTTCTTTCGAAATAATTTCATGTGTCCGATCTAATATGCAATATGCCCGGTTTTTTTTTTTGCGGATTAATGTTCCGTTTTAGATCCATAATTAACGAATGCCTCAATATTTTCAAAAATTAACACCGGAATAATGTTCACCGACATTTTTTCATACAGATTGGATATAAATATTATAGAGCTTAACAAAAAATGCATTAAGCCCTGTTCTCCCGGCACACGTGCTGGACACACAGGTGGTTAGCGTGTGGCTATGATAATAATTAGTGAAAACATCTTTTTGAATGATAAATAATCATATTAAAACGAAAAATCAAATTTTCTATATAAAAAAAAATCACTACCGTTTTATATATAACAAGGTATCCAACTCGAAATCATCCGAAAACGGGGTGCATCGTTTTGAGCAGCCATTACTAAATTAATTTTGCAGCGATTTTCATGACCCGGTCTTATTCAACGCAGAAATGAATTTCCTTTTAGGAAATGTATATATATTGTTATATTTCTACACATGCTGGGTCAAATTTTAAGAAATAAAGCTATACATAATTCGCTTGACCCAGTTGTTATCGATCAGACCGTATTTATGAATGAAATCTCCAGTTGTAAAGACACAACTCCGCATTGGAGCAATGAAATCACCCTTGTGTTTAAAATGTCAGTTGGTTGAAATGTATGTAAACAAAGGTTTGAAAATGCGCTGGACAGTTAGTTTTGATGCATAATTCTACGGCAAGCACGGTAAGAATGTTTTTTTTTTCATACGTTTTATTGAATTATGGTATCGAGGTTCGTGAACTTTGCAGGGAAAATGCCCATTTCCCCGTGAAGATTTCAGTCATGAATACTGTCTGATCGATCACAGCTGGGTCACGCGAGTTGTGTATCGTGTTATTTTTTAAAAGTTGACCCAGTATTTGTAAAAATATTGCAAGACATATACATTTCCAGAAAGGAAATTTATTTCTGCGTTGAATAAGACCAAGATCGTGAAAATCGCTGCAAAATTGATGAAGTAATGGCTGTTTAAAACGATGCATCCCGTTTTCGGATGATTTCGAGTTGGATACCTTGTTGAATATATATTTAACTTATTTTTTTTAAGAAAAGTTGATTTTTCGTTATAATATGATTACTTATCATTCCAAAATATGTTTTCACTAACTAGTATTATAGCCACACGCTAACCACCTGTAGCTGGACACTTTTAAAAAACACTATACAAATTCAAGTACTTATGCACTTAATTGATTGTAAACAATGACGGTTGAAATCCGTGCGTGGGAATTTTTCTGGTAACCAAGAGCGACGTCAACGTTCATGACAAACCTGTTTATATGACATTTATTTATTGATTTTTTCCAACTTGATTGAAAATTATGTTTTATGATATTTTAATACATGTAGATGAAGTAGTTGTTTTCTCAACGAGGAGTACAATAGTTGTACAGTACTAGACACGAGTACTTGTAACTTTCAGGTTTCTCTGTATACCACAGACATTATATAGTCATAAAATGATAAATATGTGTTTATAGAAATTGTAATTATAGCATGGTAAACAGACTAGAGAAATCTGAAAGTTTCACGCACAGGTCTGTGGCAATGGGGGTTTGGGCTACTTTATAAATATGAGGTCGATATGCAATGCACATTGGTAGATTACGTCTACTGTAATTATTTGGACTAGGGAAGGGCCACAATTCCAACACATCAGCCCCGTTATGTTCTGAATAAAATACATGTATAATTTCTTGAGTGCCAATTGCATCTTACAAATATCAAAAACATTCACGGCAGTCAATTCATTGTGTAAACTTACTGGTCTTCATGGCAATAATGAACGTATTTAGTTTAATGGAGATTATATAACGAAGGGAACTAATTCAGCTTATTCAGTTTACTAGTCAAAATGATTCGGATGTTTTCGCTTTTTTTTCCGAAAAGTAATTTATTCAACATACGGAAAATAAACGCGCGCCACCTGATGTCATAATTTAGTAACTTGCATTCTGCTTACTGCCTATTGCTAACTGCCGTTGTTAATGACGCTTAGTGGCAAAACCGATTATGACTGGTTTCAGGAATAATGAACACACAAACATTGGATAGTCACCAAGCATGTTGAAACAATCATCAAGTATAACCGATAGAGAACAAGCATGTTGGAACTGTCATGAAGCATGTTAGAATAAACATCACGCATAATGTAAATATTATTCATGAATGATGTAATGTTGCAGCAATCATCAAGTATAAACGAATAGACAACAAGCATGTTGGAATTGTCATAAAGCAAATTAGAATAAGCATCGGTCATAATGTAAATATTCACCACGAATGATGTAACTTTTACCTAAATATCCTTCCATAGACATGTGTTGTTACTAAAATAGACATAGAGATTTGAGCATTGGGAGTGACCTAATCATACTGTGCTTTAGCAGTATTACGGAATACCGTTAGTGCCATCGTGGTTACACATTACAATCCAGAGGGCGAGAACGCGAGAACGCGATAGTACGATGGCGACAATGTGACAATACGATGATGACAGGGTGACAATACGATGGCGACAATGCGATAGTACGATGGCGACAATGCGAGAACGCGATAATACGATGACGACAATCAGACAGTGCGATGACGACAGTGCGACAATACGATGGCGACAGTGAGATAGTACGATGGCGACAATACTACAGTTCTATAGTGCGATAATACGATGACGACAGTGCGAAAATACGATGACGACAGTGCGACAATACGATGGCGATAGCCGACAGTGCGATAGTACGATGGTGCAAATGCGATAACGCGATAGTATGATGGCGGCAATTCGAAAATGCGATGGCGACAGTGCGACAATACGATGGCGACAATGCGATAGAACGATGGCGACATTGCGATGATACCACGGCGACAGTACGATATGACTATCGCATTGTCGCCCCCGTACTATCGCACTGCCGCCATTGTATTGTCGCACTGTCGCATTGTCGTCATCGTACTAGCGCGTTTTCGCAATCGTACGAACGCATTGTCGCCATCGTATTGTCGCACTGTCGTCATCGTACTTTCGCGTTCTCGCATTCTCGCCCTCTGGATTTTAATGAGTAACCACGGTGGCCCTAACGGTATTTTGTACAGTAAAGTGCGTACAATCTGGTTTGGAATAACAATTTTTATGCCGAAAACAGATGTTGAAAACCCGACTTTGTTTTATAAGTAGTAGTCTAAATATACAATGAGTTTTCCGAGCATTAAATAAACATATTAAAATAAAATTCATGTTCGTATCAGTTGAAGTTCTTGTTAATAGTAGAAGCAAAGAACACAATAAAACGCTGATTGGGCTTACTAATTTGAGGCAAGAAAAAACACATCGCGCTATTATATATAACATATAACGCGCATCCGCAAAGTTCGAGCGCCCGTCTCGGTGCCGTCGTTTCCGGTGAAAGTTTCGCACAGGAGCTACCGAGTTAGGATATGAGACCACGAATCATGGCTTGACTTTATATATCAGTCAGCGTAGTACCTGACCAGACTGCGCGGTTGGACAAGCTAGGATGGACCAACTTCGGCCGCATATGACATAAGACCCATTTTCGCACGACGCGGGTCATCTGACCTTTATAATGTGTATATAGCTTTGAATGGAATTTGCACATAGTTTTTGGCATGGACTTATTGTTATGTTAATGTGTTGCACGCTTTCAAAAGCAGAGGGCATATATAAGATCAATTATACTACGGAGTTCATTTTCTGTTGCAAAATGAAATGCAATAAAGATTGTTACTCAGCGGTGTGTACAGTATGACAGCGTTGTCTGTCTGCGATGCATTTATACTGGTTCTAAGCTGGCATACTCACCAATTGGACTCAACCATCTGCTCGAACAAGAAATGATAAGTTCTACTAGCATAAACCTTTAATTGTAACTCATTTTAAAAATATTCATGTTATTTATATTATTCAATTTATTATTCAAAATTATAATTATTATTTCCTTTATTGTTGTTTTTCGCATTAAGAAACTTATTCGGCTTACGAAACTGAAAAATCCCATTGGAAAAAAATCCCATGGGAGAAAAAATCCCATGGGAGAAAAAATCCCATGGGATTTAAAAATCCCATGGGATTTTTGGTTTTTTTTTAAACACGACTAAACGCATTAAAATATCGTAGTTGTTCATCATTTCATAAAATATGATGTTTCTGAAAGTTTCATGAATAAATCTCTCAAAATAAGAAAAAAATCCCATGGGATTTTTTTCTCCCATTTTAAAATGGGATTTTTTTATTACTAAATATTTTAATATATAATTGGCATAAAACCAATATACAGTCCTTAAATAACGTTAAAATACTTGCAAACGCAAATAAAACACGTTTTTTAAAATGTTCAAAATCCCATGGGATTTTTCTCCCATTTGCAAATTATGGGAGAAAAAAAATCCCATGGGAGAAAAAATCCCATGGGAAAATCGAAAATCCCATGGGAAAATGCAAAAATCCCATGGGAACCCCAACTTTGCTTATAAATTTCATAGTGAAGAAAACGCGTTTTTTGAGTGAAAATAACCAATTATTAATCAACGATAAGACTTTTATCGCATACTATGTCTCAAAGTAGCAAATCTTTAAGAAAAAGGGTACTTAAGTTTGCGAAATTTCGGTTTCGCAAAGTTTTTCCGGTGGCCGTTAAAAGAGAAAATAAAAGAACAACAGAAGAAAAGTTATGAAAAATGATGAGTTGTATAAAGTGGGAAGAAAGCATACTGGACTTGTGTGTTTTGATATATATTCACAATGATCTTATAAGATTGAAAAAAAATATACAAAAATATTTGAGAAAGATAAACTAACATTAGAGTGAAATGTATATAAGTGGACAAACATTATGAGAATTTAATCCGATTCCATTTTTGTTCAAAGATTTGTAATGTGTCTTTACGAAGGGCTATTTCTTTTTCAATCAGGATTTTTAGTTTAAGACTATGGACTATGGTACTTGTTTTTGTACTTCATGTTAAAGATAAAATATTTCATCAATATGAGAATAAAATTCACAATATTATTACAGTCTATTGATTTCAATGAGTAAATTCCTAAACTTACATTTAAGAAAGATAGTTTAACGTTTAGTTACTGTTGTTCAAGAAAAGATACTAATTGATTCAAAATAGGCTGGATATGTTTGCACTCCCAAAAAAGATGTTCTATAGTTTCGATGTTTTCACTGCAGAAGTCACACAGATTTGAGTTTGATAATTTGCATTTAAAGATATATTTATTTGTAGTTATAATTCTATAGATGTATTTATATTGAAATTTCTCAGTGTGCTTTCAATATTTGCTTTATATGGCATGGTAAATATGTGTTTCCAATTAAGTTCATGTTCTCTGAAAAGGACTTGCCATTTATATTGGGTTTTGGAGTTTTCTGTAGGGTTTTTAATTTGTAGTGTGTAAAATATTTTGTTCGTTTTGTTTTTTCTTCCAAGTAGGTTTTCTACGAATGTTGTTTGAGTACATGGTGTATTATTTGTATTGATTTCAGATTTGATATGTATGGGTATGCTTTTGATTAATGTGTAGTACTTCAGAAAATTGCTTGCAGGTATTCCGTATATATAACATATATTCCCGAAAGAATAGAAGTCCTTTATTCTGTAATCGTACAATTGGTCGACATATTTAATGTTTTGTTCAAATCAATGTTTATAGAAAAAAGTCTTATTGTTTGAAGTTATGTCTTTATTGTTCCATAAAATAGTTTTACTGCTGGTTTGGGTTTCTAGGTTATGAGTAACAATTCTCCATGCTGATAGAACATCAGAAAGAAATATGTTTTCGTTTGCAATTTAATGCAAGATAGTAATGCTGATGTTACATTCGAAAAGTAAGGAGTCACCTTATTTTTTTTAGTATTTTCTGGTAGAATAATTTCCATTTACTCGTATTGGTATTATCTAGGTATCTTTTAACCCAGCTGCATTTGATTGCATTAAAGAATGAGTCAATGTTCGTTAATTGGATATCTCCATTTTCTACGGATTGAATTAACTGAGTTCGTTTTATTTTATCAGGCTTACCGTCCCATATGAAATTAAATATTTCTGATTTTATATCGTTAATAACATCATTTGGTGGATTTGGGAGAACTGTTAATACATAAATTAATTTAGGCAGTGCAAACGTTTTCAATACTGTGTTTTTTCCGATTAGTGTAAGTTTACGGTTATGCCATGATTTTAAGCAGGTTTTAAAATTCTGTAATTTAGGTAGTATGTTTTTAAGAACTGTATCCTTTTTCATTATTTGTGAAAGTAATTCCTAACGTTGTGGCTTCATCGGATGTCCAATTAAATTTCGTTTCTTTTTTATATTGGACATTACTTTGTTTTAATTTACCTTCTCGTAGCACAGTACATTTACTTTTGTTTAGTTTAAGACCCGATGTCATTGGGAGGCGGAAAGGGACAAAGAAAAAAACATCAGAACTACAGTAAACATAGTGGAACATACATACGATACAACAACCAAACATGTTGAAAACTCGTTGGGAGAAAAAAACAATCAAATGGGTTATTGGTTTGTATTCAAGAAAGCGTGGTTGCTTGCATGTAGCCATGCATTGGTGTGTTTAACTGTCTGTGTGTGTGTGTAAAACTGATTCATTTTTCACCAAAAAAATAAAATGCGTAGTTTGTACGCCTGCTTGTTGATAAAATGTGATTGTTAACAAGTATATGCTCACTTTTGCGCATGTGTGTGTGTGTGCTAATAAATCTTATAGTGGCGTAATGGATAAGGTGTCCGCCTAGCGATATGGAGGTCACGGGTTCGATTCCCACTCGGGGAACGTTCTCTAGAGACACGAAGTACTTGTTATAGGCCCAGGAAACGGACTCGAGAGCGCTTCTTTAAGCCTGAGGTTTTCGTTGCAATCGAGCTAAAATAATTAGGTTAACACTATATCTAAATATATTAGTGAAAAAAAATGTATTGTATAAGCAAAAATATTCAATTATCAATAAAAATCAGACTTTAATTGCATACTTTATTGCAATGAAGCAAATCTTCAAGAAAACGGATACTAGAATTAAGAAATTTCATTTTCGCAAAGTTTTTCCGGTGGTCGTTCGATTTTCATACAATTGGTATAACGTTGGATTATAAACCTGTTTCTGGAAATTCAATCAGTTTTTGCGAGCAGAGTAAGAATATTCGTTTGTGTTTATTTGTAGCAAAGAATCGTATTCCCACTATAATGAATGAGCTGTCCAAACTATTCAAAAACATCATTAGAATCGTCTTCCAATACACGTTGTGATAGATTTGACGATTGAAGACAAATGCGCTCTTGGGCTCATAATTCTATGGTTTCGTCGGCCATGAATCAGCCCAGGACAACGTGGACATTATAGAAAGACGTCTGCGGAAAGTTGATGTTCTATTGTCGCAAATGGGACACGCAGGCCATATATAACAATAGAACGATGTTGAGACAATTAACTTTGAGTTAAGATAAAAAAAGAAAAAAAGAATTGCAGACAAACATGTAATTATCGTTAATTAAACGTTTTTAGCCAAGATGGTTTACGTGTGCAATGATTAAAGTATAATTATATGTTTTTTACTTGATTAACAAGATCAATATTTATGCGTGTTCATAGAGCAGCGCAATAGCACTTATTAATATGCACGTTCATTTTGAACTAAAAATGTGCTCCTTAACAAAATGAAACGGTTGGTTATTAATCATCGTGTTTGTAGACAATTCGGTTTCATGGGAGTTTAAAATAGGGCGCCGCATCCACGTGATCCGCGCGTTTGTTCCTAATACATATTTATCAGCAGATTTGTATTGCGATTGAATCTCAAAAAAACTATGATGGCTTATTTGCCCGGGGCGTAACCGACTGTGCTGAATCTGCATTTAAAAGAATCAGTTTCGCGCTCCAGCGGGCTATGGCTTTTCAGACAGTAAAGTTGGGTTCGTTAACTTTTTTATATAAACTCTGACATAAACTTGTATTTTGCGTTTATGATCAAAATATAAAACGACATAATATGCAATCAGTATATGTTCGAAACGAAACTATATTTGTGATTTAAAAAAACAACAACATAAATATGTTAGGTTTTTTTTTTATTTTTGCACTTCTTATTTAAAAGAGAAAAACCAACTTGGTTTTATATATGGAACTGTCTTTTCTGTCAACAGATTCCCCGCATTGCCTTATAATCTGATGACAACAAGAAAGTGTTATCTGAACAGTGTTGGTACAGATCTGACTCGATTTTACACCCGATACAACGTCGTGTAATGCAATAATCCGGTTCCTCTATCGGTCCGGGTCACTATTTTGACATTAACGTCAGCGTACACAAGACTGATTTTCGCTTACGACGTCACATATATTAAATGAAAACAATAATATTGTTTCGTAAACTGGTTTAAAATACAAAGGATAATGTATTTACTATAATCTGTGCTAAACATACGTCCGTATAACATTCATCAGAGGACATACTTGTATACCAATAAAATGACATGTATATGTCTAAAATATACATGTATGGTATGTTACTAATACAAACGAGCACCATAAAGTTTTGTTCAATTTCAATAAGGAGATAAGATCTTGCTGTTTTTTTAGCTTATATACGAGGTCATACACATGCCGCGAAATTAATAAAGCTGATGAGTTTATGCATTTGGACTCATTAATTCGGCTGAAAAAGCTCTTTGAAAATGTACCAAGAAGGAATGTTAAATGTTGTTTTTTGTAAATGTGCGTCAAAATATTTACTTAATTGAATGTTTATTAATTTTACTACGGTCATACATTTACATTATAATTTTCAAACTGTGCACGATTGTTTAACACGATTCGTTTTAACTTGAATACATATTTTCAGAGAGAAAATCGCTGGATATTGCTATGCACTGTCTTGATATACGTTTTTGTGGTAACCTAAGAGTAAACAGATCAGATAAAAAAATAAATTTTGGGATTCGTTTCTAGATTGTTTCTTGCACGAACGCATTGAATTGTCTCTTTATAAATGAGACCATTTCATGCAGCATCAGATTCCGCAATTTTCATCCAAGCTTGAAGTAATGTCGATCCATTGGCTGATGCAGAAAGATTAATAACGGCTTAATTTCTTTTATCGTAATGTGAAATTTGTAGATCGTGTAAAATTCGTATCATTAAGATCTTAGCTCCGATATCGGAATGTAAAATACATAAACTATTGCATCAAAAAGAAGATCTTCTGCAAAAAAGTCAACTACATTTTAGAAAGAACGCACAATAACCACTTACATACTGCAATTTACTTAGGAACGCTGCATCTATGCGCATGTTTGTCTATGTTAAAATGATACGTGTTTTCTTCATTGTTTTGTTTTGCTCAAATAAAAAAGTTATATCTAAGTCTATAAGTGTCTTCTTTCTAATTTTATCTGATTCGATAACGCTTCTGTTTCGATGATTCATTTATTAATATCGACTTTCTATTGAGCTCTAATCTACACGTTATTAGTATTGTCTTTATGTAGAAAACTCATTACCAAACTTAGAACAAACATACAACGGAAAACACGACAACTTATGTATTACTTTTAATAACACACACATACTCATAATCTTAATATTACTAATACTTTAGTTTGGTTGAATAAACAGTTTTATTAATGTATTCTTGAATCAGGAAATGATCGTATTGTACATATATTTTATATATATATTTCATTGCAAGTTTACTGACAGTTTTCAATGCGGGCTATTAACAATTTAAAAAGTAGAGCCTTACCCGAATGTCAATAAGCATCGAATTCACGACAAATTATTGAACCTAAGTTAATTTAACAGAAAAAGACGCGTACCACCACGTATGTGCAACATACAGTTAAACGTGTATATTTATATGAAATAAAAGCAGTTACAGATAATATCTTTGTTATGGAAAACAACACTTGATGCGTTGATGTATCTCAAACCAAACCATTAAAGTCTATATAACGCTCAAAAGCAACGAACATTTCGTAAAGTATTTCGTAAAATAAAATTAAAACCTAAACAATCCGTTTTCCTTATAGCAATAGCCACAATTTCAACGCTAGATGTGGTATGATTACATATATTTTTGTAGATACAAAATGCTCGTTTTTATTTATTTGTGGACACAATAAATTCCATGCTAATTTCCTGCGCATAAATCTTTTCATACGACACACGAACACTAAAATGGTACCATGTTAAAACCATAATAAAAACGAGCATTTTGTATCCACAAACATCTATTTTACCAGACCAGATCTGGCGTTTAAATGTCGGCAATTACCATAAGGAACAATGATTTTTAATTATTAAGCTTTATTTAACGAAATATTGTACGAAATTTTCGTTGATTTTGAGTATTAATGTTACTTGAAATCTTTAAATCTGTGTGTCCTATTTCGTACCGATGCCCGGATGCGCGGCGAGCATACATGGAATTGAGCCAAAGCAGATATGTCGTTGAATGTTTCAAGGCAATTAGGAGATTCCATTTTCGTGAACAATAATAAGGTAATTACGGCACATTCATTACAAGCTTTTGTAATTAAGAGATGTGAATAAAAACATACAATTAAGTCTTCAAGTATATTTTATACTAGGTCTGATTACTTGATGTCGTTGAATACACGTGTTTGTTAAGTGCAAGCATGCGGCAAACCCACGGTAAACGATTTGTTATCTAGTAAATGTGTGTCTGTCGCAGCAATGGTACAAGCAAAATGTTTCTTGTTAACATAGTTTATTCCAGATGGATGTGCAAATATCAAATACAAATAAATCAATAACTCGCACAAAATAAAACCTTGGAAGCATAAAAATCACAATTGTAATTCAGCCTTGGATTACAATAATGTGTCTGGCATATTGACATTCCGCGCTTACAACATCTGTCAAAAGTATTGAGCATATTTCTGAATTCAGATCTGCCATTGCGCATTTCCAGGCCAATTGTGATTCCAATATCGAATATCGGCTTCAAAAGCGCAGTCGTTATCATCAATATGGCCCATGTTAAGAAATCACAAAATTACGGTTGAACACGGTGCCAAAGCCATAAGTCTTTAAAGCATTGTAGTAAGATCCGTTTTGACTTGGTCAAAAATACATTCGTAATAGACCAGATTTTTTCTATATCTCAATTCAAGCAAAGAGCTACTTTTTGAGACTTATTTTCATTTTTTCCAGAAGCATTTTATTAAGTTGTTAGTTACATATTATATTTATAACAGCCCGATACATACGGTTAAACATTTTAATGAAACTAAATGCAAACTTTATTTAATGCTTCAAGAAATGCTATGTCTGCTTCTTTAAATCAAAGCGCTGTAGGTATTGAAGGCCTGGGCTAGTTTGTGTGTGCTTGGGAAGGAGTATAGTCCGATTTTTTCGCTTTGTCCGAATTTATACGGATTGACCCTTGCAGTTGAATGCAGAAGCTCAGACACTGTAAGAAACGACAAGAGTTGTGTATATACTACAGTGTACATAGACGGTGGAGGACTACACGATACTGGTGGTGGGAACGATAACATTTTGTTCAACTCTACATATCTGGTAGAGGTTCGTCTACATAGGCGGTGAATATATACAACAACAACAACAACAGCAACAACAACATGGCCCCAAAACAACTGTTATTGATGGCATCAAATAAATTACTTTGAATAGCCTAAAATAGCTTTTTATTACATAATTAACAGATCAGGAAAACACTCATACTTCCTTTGTAATGTGTATACAAAAACAAATCCACTTACCCTGATAAAGAACGGTGTACATATTGTGTACTTTGTCTCACGTAGAACTTTCCGCTCGATTTATGCGCTCGATCTGCGCAGTGAAATACCATATCCGGTTACTTCGTCTATTTCCGGGAATGATCGTGAATATTTGTGGTTTTTTATCATTTTCTTTTTTCTGGAATGTCTTGTTAACGCAAAATAAAATAACACTATTTTAAGATATCTTTATAAATACCAAATATAATGTCTTCAAAAAATGTCTAAAAAAAAAATATCTTTCGGCATAGACCGTTAATTGAGGAACTTATTCTCGCATGAATATGTAAACAGTAAAAACTATGCCGTAGCCAATGCTTAGCAATTTTGCTTAAATAATATTATTTTACACTTTTATGACACTTTCATGTTATATAGTGATGTTCTGTATTTACAAGGCGAGTTATTGAGAACTACTTTTATTGCGCATGAATTAAGTGGTAAATCTGCGTTTTGGGAATTTTTTTTTTGGCAGCCATCCAATTCGGATAGGCTCAGAAATTTGTATCATTACTATGGCTTTGGTGCTTCGACCCAGGCCAAAAACGTTCTAATAAAATCGCCCAGTTTTATTCTATTAACAATGCCTGCAATACAAACCGGTATCATAATCGTTACCGATCGTTCAAGTAACGATATTTATAGCTCAATTGTCACGTGTGGACTATTCTTTTAACAACCATATGCGCAGTGATGGAAATAAATGCCTGAATTTAGACTGCATTGCTCTCAATTTACAGATTAAAGATCTGGAACAATTTGATTGATTGGTGTAATTGGTGAAGATGTGAGTATTAAGTTAGTGTGATGAATTTCAAATGTGATCATGTTCAACTTTCGGCAGTTTAATCCGATCTTGGATACTCTGTGACTTTCAACGCAAAGTCTAAGTACATTCAGAAAATGCAGTAATAACCTTCATATTGTCTTTCTTGAGTGTCTGGGTAAAACGTATTTAATTACATGCATATGAACGAACGATACTCATTTTTAATATAAAACATGATAAGAGGATAAGTGACTCATTTTACTGTTCTGCGACACAAGCGAATACACTGTATACATTCTTGATTACAAAAAATAAATCACAACTTATTGTTATATATGTATTATCTATCAACACTTGTATTTACCTGTTAGCGTTTTGACTCGGATTGATGTGCAATCAATTAAAAGTATATAGCATATTACCGATAGTATGTTTTTTCAAATTGTAGTTAGATTTTGTTTCAAGGTTGTTTTAATTATTATTGATTAATTAACGTCTTTGTGTCGTATTTAAAGCGTGACAATTAATTTCTCCTGAGTTGCGACCTCGTTGTGTTATATTTTTCTACACATACAAATGCCGAAATTTAGACAACTACATCGATTTATCGAATATATGTCGTAGCTTGAATATTTGCTTCTTGACGTGTAGGTACGTATCTTTCAATAATGTTCCGTTAAATATTTATATGGACATATTAATCATATTGAAAAAAAGAGTTCGGAACTTTCTCACATAATGTATCTTTCACTAGGATAAATAAGTATTATTTCTGTTCAAATAACTTAAGCATTATTATCTTAACTATTATGTATATGAAAGTCACATTTTGTGATGTATGCGTTTAAAAGGTGTAAACTCTCACATACATACATATTGTTTGTCAATAATTAACCTTGGCAACCAGCTTACGTTATCCATTGACTTATATTCAACGCCCATTATTTTCAGCCATTGTACGTATCTAGGCTTGCTTGGTGCAAACAAATGGCGACCATTAAACGTTTAAAGAACTAACCATGACAAGAGATAAAAAAAAGCCTTAACAGGCAATCTAAAATTATATCGCCCCTTATGCACTTGATTCCGCAATTTAGCTGCTGTCACGGACTATCAAAGTTTGGGAATCGAGTATCATAGTGTCTGAAATTTCAACCAAGTGGCTTTCCTACAGTAAATATGTGTCGCGTTTCGGGAAAACTGGGTATAATGCATGTGCGTAGAGTGTCGTGCCAGATTAGCCTGTGCAGTCCGCACAGGCTAATATGGGACGACACTTTCCGCTTTTATGACATTTAAATAAAGTCTCTTCTTAGCAAAAATCCAATTTAGGCGGAAAGTGTCGTCCCTGAGTAGCCTGTGCGGACTTCACAGGCTAATCTGGGACAACACTTTACGCACATGCATTATTTCCAGGTTTCTCAGAACACTACTCATATAATAAGCAAATCGAATATACAATACCACTCATTGGCAATGTTATATATAACTTCATAATAATTTCATTCTAAGCCATGTGTTTCAATAACAGCAGAATGAAAATTACCATAGCGGCAAGCATTTCGAAATATTTTATGGCTTAACATCTAAATAAAAATTGTTCTTAACAGATTTGGGCTATACTGATTGCTTTTTATCATATTTCAGTCTAGACGCGTATATTTATGATCGAGGTTTTGGTGAGGGAACTTGTTTTACGGGTAATATGGTTTTCTCGTGCACTTTATTGCAAGTTAGGTCCTTCGATAAGCAAATAGTGATAAACACTATATCAGACTCCTACATAAAGTTTTAACCATTTCTAAAACAAAGGATAATTACTTTATATTCAGTATAAAGAAGATGCCAAATAAAAACAAAAAACTATAGCATTCACAATTTGAAATAATAATGTAAATAGTTAAATCCATATCAGTTTGGATAAACATGATTGATTTTGGTGTTGTTGTTGTTGTGCATGCCTAAAAATTAATCATGGGGCCATTGAGACTACCTGCTTTTTAGGACGAGCATATTTATTTTTATGCGTATGAAAATATGTGCGTTGCTAAGTATGTACGTAGGTACGTATGACCGTGAGTATGTACTTACTTATGTACGTATTCGCATTTATACGGTGTTATTGTAGCGGAGTGGGCAGAGCGCTCTATTACAAATCCGCTTTTATGATACTTTTCATTTAAAGACAGTTTCTTAATGGCAAAAATAAATCGAGTTTACGCGGAAAGTGTCGTCCCTGATTAGCCTGTAGGGACTGCACAGGCTGGGACGGCACTTTACTCACGTACATTTAACCCTCTTTTCACAGAGCACGTTTCATTTAAATTAAGTGTTTTGTTGTTTGATATAATGGACCAGCATTGTTTGCACCGAGGGATGAGTGGTTTTTCTAAACCTCGTGCAAATTCCAGTGTCAGTCTCTATCCTTGTTGGTCTAATTCAAAAAATATTATGCAACGAACAACGTGCCAGAATAACGCAATACAAGTGAAGTAAATAAGTGTCTACATGGATTGTTACATTCTTGAAATATCCTTAATGTATTTGTATGGAGCATGGAATTTCCACAAAATTAAATCAAGACGTCGTCAGAAAAATATACTAGTGCAAAAGGACATTGTTGATTAGTGCTTGTCTGTTTTGGTTTACTTTAAATATTAGTTTCCAAACGGATTTGGAACAAAACAACTTTTTTTTCGTAAAGTTCAATGATATGCGAATTGATTTAACAATTTATTGTCAATATTGTTTATAGCTTTCAGACTGTTTTTATAGTTATCATCAGTATCACAAATATAATCGTCACCATCCGCATATGTCTCATCGTAACAGCAAGGCAACATGAAAATGTAGTTAAGCCATTTATGCCTAGTGGACTCTCCCATCCTTCTAAATTGGATCAATTTATTTCTAAAATTAGGGATGTCTAGTGTATTTATTTCTATATTTAGAATATAACTTACAGAAAATCCTTTAAACAAACAGCGCAGACCCTGATGAGACGCCGCATCATACGGCGTCTCATCTGGGTCTACGCTGTTTGCCAAGGCCTTTTTTTTTAGACGCTAGGCATAAATGGGTTAAAGCTGTTTAAAGAAAAAGGAAAAAAAAACAATTGTTTTACTTCGAAATCTATTTTAATTAAACATTATCATACATAATCCATGTAATAACATTGTGAACGCGTTATCAATGTTACAAAATTCAATGTTTAATCAGTTCGACTAACTTTATTATTTCAGTTACAAATCGTCTTTAAAATTAAATTAGCTTTTGTGAACTTTCTGCAATCAGAGGTGTCGGATTTAATTGTAATACTCGCTCAATTCGTTTCATTTCCATATTGTTCTAATAAGATTTGCTCAAATTTGTATAATCTTTTAAGGCATATAGCAGCCAATCAAACAAGTTATACAAAAAGTTAACAGTTCATCTTTCAGTAATCTTTTGGAATTGCATTTGGTGATAAAAACGATCCACAATAGTTATTTCTTAATATCATTGATAGTCAGTTTTTAGAATGACTAAATCCCAAGAGTCGTTTATTCCGACGGTTTTGGAATTGTTATCATTATATAATAGTGCTTATTTACAAGTTGACGGCATTTTAAAGTAACTTGTTAAAAGGATTAAAACACAATCTAGCTAAACATATAAAAACTAAATTAGGTCCGCATTTAATACCGAACAATTTCGTCAATCCGTCAACACGGTGCCTATACCACGTGACTTTTTCGGATCTGTGTTGGGAGAATAAAGCGCGACCCAGTTAACATTTTTAAGGATCTCTTTTTAAATATTTCACCATTTTGAATGGGATAAAGTGGAGAGCTCGCTCATTAGTAAGAGTTTTCTATAGGCATCATGATCTTTTCAAACAAGTATTTTTTCAGTAAAGTGCAACCGCGCGAACGAACGGTTAGAAAAATGACGTATCAGTGTGGGGACTTCATATTACAAACGCACGGTTGCACTTTATCCCATTAAAAATGGTGAAATATTTAAAAAGATATCATTAAAAATGTTAACTGGGTAATGCTTTATTATCCCAACACAGATTTTAAATAGTCACGTGGTATAGGCACATGTGTAAGGCTTAACACTCTTGGTGGCGGCGACATAGTAAATATCCAACGAATGACCAATGGTAACGATAATAATAAAAGTATTCGTAAAAGGACAGACACCTTTTTTTCTTAAGCATTTTATAGAAAAGCCATACACGTGAACAGATAAATGGCATGGAACTTTTTATATTTTGTTAATCGCATTTGATATCTTTCATTGTCTTGCAACAAAGCTACACAAACAATACAAAAGATAATTATAGCATTTCGAATTGTCATCCTGTTGAAGATAACTTAGAAGCGTTTGTCCCCCGGGAATATTCTCTCGAAAAGGAATATAACAAAAGCTCGTTTCCAATTAATTCAGCTTTATAACAAAACATAGATTGCGAAAATCTTGACTGAGGCATTAGAAGGTTTTTTTTCAAGAAACCTCGGAAGTTGTTAAGCACCTAATTATATTGTGACAAATTCGTTCGGGGCATATGGGTGGTATGTCATTTGCAGTTTATAGCAAGATGTACAATTCTACAGTGTGGCCAGTTATCTCATATGCATCAGCTATATGGGGCATACGGACATATGCATGTATAAATGCTGTTGAAAATAGGACCCTACGCTTCTTTATGGGTGTTGGTAAATATACTCCATCAGCTGCATTAGCCGGTGATATGGGATGGCAACCACCTCTAGTTAAACAGTACAAACATGTTTGTAATTTGTGGCATAGATTTGGTAGTATGAATATGAACCGGGTCAATAGGAAGGTTTTTCAGTGGACTGTTAATACTGCTGGACTTAAGTGTAAGAACTGGGTGTTCAGTGTGAAAATGATGTTTAAAGATTTGAATCTTGAAGAATTCTGTATTTATCCAGCTACTGTGTCTAAACAAACTTTTAGTGACAAGGTTGATAGTGCTATGTTCTGTAAGTTTAAAAATGATTGGAAAGATACTGTATTACAACCAAATGCAATAAGAGGGAATGGCAGAAACAAGCTAAGAACCTATTGTCAATTCAAGAATGAATATTGTACAGAAGAGTATTGTAAGATGATATTACCATATAGACATCGTTCTGCTTTTGCTAAATTTAGATGTGGGGTAGCCCCAATTATGTTGGAAATTGGGCGTTATGCTAATGTGCCTGTTGAAAATAGATTCTGCCCTAATTGTACAACTTGTGTTGAATCAGAAACTCATGTTATGCTATACTGTCCACTTTATTCTGATATCAGGACCTCTCTTTTTGAAAAATGTCATACCATTACTGATTTTAACTCTATGTCAGATATAGAAAAGATGGTAGTTTTATTCTCCAACAAATTATTGATAAGAGATACTGCCAAAGCCTGCTATAATATTTTAATGACCAGAAATGCTTATTTGTATAGATAGGTTACACATTCTATATGGCATTTTAGTTTTTAGATTTTATCAATTATTTGTAGATAACATAAACAAACTACATTTTTGTACAATAAGGGAATAGGACCTTTGATTGTTGCTTTAAATTATTCCAACATGACACTCTGGAAGTAAATATCTTAACTAATACTTTTAAATTCTACACACAGGTTTCATGAGATTATTTTTATATTGAAACTATCAAAGGTCTCAATATTCCACTTATGCAATATTGTTTTATTGTTTTATAATCCATGTTTTATAATTTTAACATATTTGGTTAACTTTTAACTGATGCATAGTAATTGTGTTCTTGACTACTGTTATGTCTCTTATAAATCCATTATATGATTGGCACTGTAATTGATATGAATACTTTTATTGTTGTATATACTTGTACAGTGATGAGACAGAAATAAAGATAGAATACATATTTGATTATTGTAGGTATTTAAACACATAAGGAGCGGCAAGTCTACCATGCTTTTGATAATCGTTTCTTGGTATGTCATATATGGGTGTGTGCGTGGTTGGCTTTGTATTTCACAGACTTGTTATTCACACAGACACAGTATGCAGAAAAGCAATCCTTGAAAAAAGTTTCTTAATAATCGCCGAACTCTACCCCTAA
Organism: Dreissena polymorpha; assembly: GCF_020536995.1. Taxonomy (NCBI): domain Eukaryota; kingdom Metazoa; phylum Mollusca; class Bivalvia; order Myida; family Dreissenidae; genus Dreissena; species Dreissena polymorpha. Next base: position 76,879,132 of record NC_068359.1, read on the forward strand.
GTTCTCACTGATACCATAAATACTTGACAAAATGACCGAGGGAAAATTCCATACTGAACCAAAATTCACACGGATACTAGGTTTTCTCTGTAATAAGGCGTCGTTTCCATAAACATTACATGCGCGACACTATCTTTAAAGCGATGTAAAATGGGAATTATGTATGGGGGAAAGACAAGTAGTGGGGAAATGCCAGTAAAGATGGTTAAGTGAGACGGAAGAAGGATACAAAAACATGACAAAGTTCAATTTTTATATTCGCACAATAGAACACGTTACACAAATGATAATTTAGATGAGAACGTAAAGATACAAAATCTATAGCTATCGTTTTAGGTAAGTAGACTATATAATGTTGTGGTTTTGTAGAAGCCAAGGTAAGTGGAAACGAACACATCATTCGGGGATGGTCATCATGTTCACTTCACATGCATATCGTAGGGCTATTGTGTACATTCGAGTAGGCTTATTTTGAATATATATAATAAGCTTTAACTGTTAACATACTGTTAATTTTATCCTCGCATCTGTGTTGTACGCTCAAAGTAATTGTTTGATCTAGAAAATATGTTACAGCAAGAAGATCAGTGAACGCGTAATGTTATTACCCACAAAGATAATATGCACATATTTGTGTTTTCTATTCAAAAGATAATTTGTATTTATTGAAACCTCATCGCTATTGTTTTGGTCCAGTGTGCTTTAAATAAAATATGTTTCTAGATCATTGTTGCCGTTTATTGTTACATAACCAGTTCTTATACTCCAAGACATCAATGAGAAAACTTTCGAGAATACAATATTTGGGTATTTGATTACCTGTATAACGGTCAACTGAATTAGTGGTGCATATAAAGCAGATCTTAACCCATTTACGCCTAGTCGAATCTCCCATCCTTCTAAATTGGATCAATTAATTTCCAAAATTAGGGATGTCTAGTATATTTATTTCTATATTTAGAATATTCCTTAATGCAAACAGCGTAGACCCAGATGACACGCCGCATTTCTAGACGCTAGGCATAATGGATTAAAGACTACCTTCGTTTTCTAAAATTGTCTAAAAAAATAATGTTTAACACATTGTAAGATTCACAGTACACTTATGTGAGATTGGGCGCCGTCATGGCGCATATTTATTCCGTTAAAAGAAACTTAATATACATTTAGTTTTAAACCCATTGGTTTTCAGCAACAACAAATATTTATTCAACATAATACTAAAGTTAATGAATAACCTGTTGCGATTTGAAGTTTTCTGAAATCACTTTATTGCATCATTCTCTACCGTTATTAGCAAAACGTGATGTTAAGATCGTTTATTGAATATTGCAGTACCGCCATCGACCTTGTATAAGAAGAACAAGTATTTATTCAAATTCCAGAACATAGAATTAACGTTCTTTTTATACACTGCTTAAATAGGTTATGTCAGGAATAATACAAATTTGTCCAATAATTGTAGATTTTGTGATAAAATAGGACCGCAATGTCATTAAGCAAAAAAGTATGTATACACACTTATTTCTTCTATATTCTTGCCATACTAGTTAGGGTTAGAGTAAGTTTTAAGTTCTCTGCTGACTTATAGCACTAAGCTGTGGTATACACTTATAACTATTCGTGTGGACATAATAGTTTCTCTTTGTTCATATAAATAAATATTCCTAAAAGTGACGCATCAACACCCGAAGAATTGACTTATATTTGCGCGCTTTTGTTACGACAAAATAAAATATTTTAAATCGTATTTAATCCAGGAATACGATTGATGCCAACAAATCTATATCTTAGAATATTTAGATCACACGCATTTTGAGTCCAGATTAAATCATGGATAACTGGACTAGAACACATGTTCTCCAATATAAGATACCAGTTCAGCCGTTATGTTAAAATGCAAGATCAAAGAAAAGCAAACGACATACAATCACGTAAACAGGCGATTAAGCAAATTACATCCTTCGAGAATAACCCAGATGTATTCCACATTAATCGAAGGTGTCATACATAATGCAGATGAGCAATTAGGTTCGCTGATTTAAGAACGATTATCGCGATCTTATAAAAGATACAGTTCATCTGTTACATTTCAAATGAATCGTGGCGATAATCCGCTCAGTCGTATTCCAACACCTTCCCGTACAGATCATATCATAGTCGCCGGCACGCGTTATTGGTGTAATAAAGTGTGCGTTCTCAATGAATAGTAAAACATAACACAGATGATCGCTTCATGTGTTCATGCAACTTTCAATGTGTTTTTAGCCTTATTACATTAGTTATCCCCACGCTTTTCAAAGAGGTTATTTCCGTCTTCCGTCCGTCCGTCCGTCCTGGCCACCTGCTCTTCCTACACTATAAGCACTAGATCCATGAAACTTACACACATGGTAGCTATGAGCACATGTGCGACGGTGAGGGCGACGGAATTTTGATCTGACCCCTGGGTCAAAAGTTATGGGGGTTGGGGTGGGGCCGGGTAAGAGATTTTCCTACGACACCGATTCGAAAAAGGCTCGTAATTACTTTGTCCCTTCAGATATTGATTTGCATATTTTGTATGTATGTGTATCAAGACAAGACCTTTCCATGCGAATACAATTTTTAACCCCTGTGACCTTGACCTTGAACTTTAGGTCAGCTGTCAGGTTTCGAAATATGCGACCGCAATTCGGAAAAGGCTCATAACTACTGTGTCCCTTCAGATGATGCTTTCATATTTGGTATGCATGTGTATCTAGACAACACCTTTCAATGCGCATAAAAAAATTTACCCTTGTGACCTTGACCTTGAACTTGAGGTAAGCGTTCAGGTTTCATAATCTGCGACCGCCAATCATAAAAGGCTCATACCTACTGTGTCCCTTCAGATATTGCTTTCATATTTGGTTTTCGTGTGTATCCTTGACAACACCTTTCCATGCGCATGAAATTTTTGTACTTGGAGTTTGCGTTGAGGTTTTGAAAACTGTGACCGTGATTAAAAAAAAGCTCATAACATCTGTGTCCCTTCAGAAATTGATTTCATATCTGGTACGCATGTGTATCTGGACAAGACCTTTCCATGCACATACAATTTAACCCTTGACCTTGAACTTAGGGTCCGCGTTAAGATTGCAAAATCTATAATGTGGTTAACTCCGTCGTCTGTCCGTCCTGGCCACTATCTCCTCCTACACTATTAGCACTAGAACCTTGCAACTTACACACATAGTAGCTATGAGCATATGTGCGACAGTGCACTATTTGGAATTTTGATCTGATCCCTTGGTCAAAAGTAATGGGGGTTGGGGTGGGGCCGGGTCAGAGATTTTCACTAATTTTTTACGTTATTTTACATTAACGTCTTCATTTCTACACTGATTTACTTCAAATTGATACTGAACATCTCTGATGACAAAACGGTCAATCTTAACTATATATGGCCCCATTACCAATCCTGGGGGCGCTACTGGGTCAAACATGCGGCGTGAGGATACGCGTCGGCCTCTGCCGCGCCATTTCTAGTTGTGATTGTATTTTAACAGTAAAAATAGTTTTAAAAGCTGACAAATTATAGGTCATTTCAAATGCCAAATAGCTATCATACTTCATCCGTTGAGACGACAGTTAAATCGCGGTGATAGCTATCATACTTCACCCGTTGAGACGACAGTTAAATCGCGGTGAATGCCCGTGAACTTCTTGATTGCCTGCGGGCAGTCTATACGGTATCTGAATCTGTTTGGATTTGAAAGTTATGCGAATTTGTCCACCAATACGATTTTTTTAGAGAAACCCTGGCGGATATGTTACTCGGGGACATTGGTTAACATAATTGTCGGTGCAAAACATTTTCACTGGCATACCTTTAAAGAAATTTGTAAATAATGTGCTAAATATGGGACAAATTCCTGCATCACGAACTAGTGAAAATAAACAACATTATTAACTCTTCTTTGCATGATTTGTTTATTGTTGTTGTGTTTTGTCATGTTTGAATGTAAATATTAGGTAGAAACACATTTGTATTACTCAAAACTAATCATCATCATTAAAATATTGAATAATTATATTTGAAAAAACACAATAATGTGATGACATATATATAAACTACTATTACACACGAAATAAATTAACATTAGAAAAGAAAATCACTTTCAAAAGGAATATATGACTAAATGGTATGTGCGTCCATGTTCTTGATTATCGAAACGGTTTAGCTGGACTTTGAAGGAAAACACCATTGCTTAGTATGTTTCTTAAATAATCTTGTATAAACGTTGTCTACGCAGGAGGAGATAATGAACACGACTTTAATCGAGAAAATAACTCTCCAAACACGACAACGGATTGGAAAAACATGGACACATTCTTATCATGCTCATTCATAAATCTCATAACTGTATTTAACTGAAAATTCAATTCGGTGAACATCCATAGTCTATCTGCAGTATGTTTAGGTGAATATAAGACGATTTTTCATTTCTAATTCGTTTCAACCCAGGTTCTAAACCAATTATCTGCATTAGTTGTCGCTACGGGATCAAGTTATATTCAGTGTAACATAATATAAAGTCAATGATTGCCTTGTTTGTACAACTGGTTCTTCTTAAGAGATGATACGTGTTTCTACGTCTATTCGTCAAAATATATTAAGTTCACTTGTAATATAGAGATCGAGTATTCACGCGATGTATTTGCTCAACTGTGTATCAGTTACCACTCACGTGGTTGCCATTGATTGATATTATGTGTTAACATGATAGATGTCGACTTAGATCTGATAGCAATTTTGTTTATTAAGCATAAACTTGATGCAGTGTTTTATATCAAATAGTTTATGCATTGATCAACTCTATTGGAGGTGCTTGACAACCGGCTAAGAAACAAGTGCCCATATTAGATGTGCATTTATTATCCACGTGAAAGTACAATTAGATTAATTATAGTAAAACGTATTTAACAAGCATTTTTAATGATTAATATTACAACCATCAACATAAATTTGATAATGAAATATTTTTCAGGTTTTAGATAAGTTTTAAACTGTCTGTTAGCTAGTACTTTTTATTGCATCTGATATAAAACCAGAGTAAATCATTATATATATCTTTGTAGGGACGAACATAATGTAAATAAGAAATCAACGACATTGGGAAGATTCATATTACCTCTTATAGAGAGCATAACAAATGAAATGGAATTATTATAACCACAGCTAAATATTGTTGTACATTTTTGCAAATAAGTTATTTAAACATCAGCATTCCGTAAGAAGCTTATATGATATCGCGGTCTGATATTTACATTTATTTGCGATAATATTAGTTCGGATGTCAGGAGTCATGTCAGGGCGTTAATGTGATAGGACATTCATCAAATCTAGAGAGTCTAGAGAGTCAAACTATTTAATTGAAACAGCACAAAGCAGGCAATTGCAAGATAATAACTTAAGAATATTACATCAAAGGTCGTCCAATTGATCGCGTAAGAATGATATAGAAATGGAAATGTTTCTGATATTATCCCATTCAGAATCAATGCATTTCCAATGCATTTCCTGAGAATAGTTCTTAAGAAAGAATTCGTGGAATGTTCGGGATGCCAGGATACAATCGTGAGGAATACGATTTTGCTCGTTTGCTCGTGTGTACATGTCATTTGTTTACTCACTCTAATTAATTATGTCTGTTAGCGTAACGTTGCTCTGAGGGACTTTGAAACCAGCTTTTGTTTTGCTCGCAGTTGCTTTGATCTAGTACTAATCGGTGTGCATCTTGATCGGGTAATCAAACAGAATACTTCAATCGACCATATAATATCTAAATGAATAAGCACGAACATATATTTCAGTGCTCTTGTTTATCAGTATGTAACATAACTTGTTTTCTCTTATTGTTGTGCTTTGTCAAATTTCTATTATTAATTAAAGAATATTACGATTCCGCGAATCAAAAGCATTTTAATGGATATATATATATATATATATATATATATATATATATATATAATTAACTATTAACTTAAACATTATAGTGTAGACCCACTTCGGCAAATATGGTATGAACATTTGTTTTAATTAACCTCGCGCGCAGCACAGGCATACCGACCGTATTATATGAACATTTTCAGATATGAATTGCAACAATAAGACTTCATATGTGTCTATAACAAATAGGGTAAAGAAATGACTTTGAAAGCCTTTATGATCTTTAAATTTTGTAACGAATCATTATACCTGGGATCATGACGGAAAACCTGTATTTTATTGAAAGGCGATGAAACACATCTGAATGCTTCTCAATTAAGAAGTTCCTTTAAAGCGACGTTTATAAAAATAGATTTTATATAGTTCTATGAAAATACGGAAATTAACACTTGTGTTTTTGTTTTGAAATAAAGAAACAGACATTTTAAAATGTTTTACAATTTAAATAACATCAGCAGAACCAGGATGTATTTTTATTTTTTAGTCCACCAGTTGTTTACTGATAATAAGAATTAAATGCATAAAATAATACGAGTCAATATTTAACTATCGATTGTGTCTCAAACCTGCAATATATTGCTACCCTTTGCATTTAAAACGCAGCCTTCCATTTAACGTTAAATCTACCAAACGTCGCGCAAAGACAAAATTATATATGCATGATTTCGATGCTCATTTCTTGCGATGGCATTTTAATTTAATAGGAAAACAAGTATTTGTAATATGAAATACTAATAAATGAAGGCAAAACACGTTAAATAATTATGTAAGTGACATTTTTCCTCTGTAGACGACAATATAGCATTTCACTTGGCTCCAAATTTAGCTGTAATGTCCTCAACATAAACAATACTTTAGCACTATTAAGACTTTAACAACACATTGGACTGTAAGTAACAACACCTACACCATGGAAATATCGCCAGTGTCACTGAAATTCAATAAAATTAACCAGTGACGGCAAACATATTTGCCGAATATGTTTTGTTTGGGATTATATATCATATTAAAGGTAATCTAATTATCCCGTTTGTATGATAATGTTAGTACCGCATATGTTGGTTTTTAAAGTTCGTCATGTGCATTGGATTTAAGGTGTAAACAGTTGCATGTTGTTCTGTAAACATTTCTGAGTATCAGATTGGTTATTATCGACAAGTCCTCAACATCGCACTTGAATGATTTGAAATAGTTTGCATATACTATGACAATACATTATTCGAGCTGTTTTACCCTCGCTTCGAAACTGTCATTTCTTATATTTCGGGTTAAACGAGCAGTTACCAAAGGAAGTGTCCGACAAACGCCGAAAGTTGGTGCCACGAATGAAGGAAGCCCGCAGCCAAGGTAAAAAGGCATGGATTGCGTACGACACACTGTTTGTCGACGGGAAGCCAGTTCGGGACTAGGAGTGCGTCGGGGATGAGCTGCACGTACTATCATGGAACGTACATGGACTTACTGCTTTGAAACGAGACAGCGTTGATTTTATTAATATTGTTGCAAAACATGACATAATATTTCTATACGAAACGTGGACTTCCGACTCTAGCGTCGTTGATATACCCGGCTATAAATCTTTTAATTTCTTCAGAAAATTCCAGCATCGAAACGCGAAGCGCGCGAGTGGTGGAACTGTTATCTATATACAAGATTCTATTTCTAATAGTGTTGAAATTATTCGTAACTATCTAGACACTGTTATATGGATTAAATTGGATAAAAATGTTTTTCAAATGGACAAAGATGCTTATGTATGTGGTGTTTACGTATGGGGTGAAGATTCTCCAGCGAACAATATTTTTAATGTTGATATATTTGACGTTTTAGAATCAGATATTAATTTATACGACACATTGGGATATGTTTATATAGTTGGAGATTTTAATAGTCGTGTAGGCTCTAAATGTGATTATATTATGCATGATAGAATGACTGATTGCATTGATGATTACGATTATATTCCAGATGAACCACTGTACCGGGCCTCACCCGATAATATTGTCTTCACACAACTAAGCACAAAACACAACACGTTTTGCATTGGGCAAGGCTTGCGATAGAACATCAATATTTCTATTTGTAAATTGATCGGCTTTCTCTAGTGCTGAAATTGTTACTTGAAATATACATCGTTTCAACTCTGTTACTACTTCGTAACACTCGATACTATGCTCGAGATTCAGTATAACGGATTTAACAGATTTACGTTTCTTTTAGCACTTATCTTTTCTATGATGCATTTCAAATCTTGCAGCATGGACACCCTGTGTTCTGCTAAAGTCGACAACACGATGTAGGATTCGTAGACGAACACAAGTTTACTGATCGAAGTCTAGCGTAGAACTGACCAAACAATGAACACCCCGTGCAAATTCCCGCCTATGTCCACCTGAGTGACCATCACTCACGTGACGACCACACGCATGAACGAACCGCACATATACCTGTTTTGTGCGGTGCGTTATGTTTAGACATACGTTCTGTGCTATACTCCGTAACGCACAGAACTGAAAAGTAAACAGTCATGGTGTTAAACTTATTGACCTTTGTCAATCAACCAGTTTACGCATTCTTAACGGTAGATTGCCCGACACTGACAAGTTTACATTTATAACGCAACAAGGCGCGTCGCTAATTGATTATCTGCACACAAAAGAAAGCAATTTTTCACGAATCAATAGTTTTACGGTTGAAGATCTTAACGTTTATAGCGACCATACACCAATTAGTTTTTCGATACATGCCATTTTTGATTATACGTAAGGGATAAGTGAAAATTATGTGAAATTACAATGGGGTGTATATTATACATTTGGCTAAAAAGCAATTTTATCAATTTTATGCTTAAAAGCTAATAAATGTTGTTGTTGTTGTTGTTGTTGTTGTATCTAAACGGGATAAATTCAGAAGTGCTATTATTAGTCGACTAACCGAACTTAATAACTTGACATGTAGTCATAGTAGTAATCTACAAAACAGGGAGTCAATAAATACCCTGCTTAACTCTTTTACAACAATTATGCGTTAAGTAGCCGATCCGTTGTTTTTAAACCATTCCTCGCATAAGAATGTTTCTTATAATGATGCAGCACATGTTAAGCATGCTGACTGGTTCGATAATGAATGTGTTCAAGCTAAAAATATATATTTACAAGCGCTGCGAAATTTTAATTTCTGCAAAACAACACAGAGTTGGCATTTACTTTGCGCACAAAAAGCAAATTATAAATCTTTAATCAATAAAAAGAAACGGTTGTTGGAAAATAATAAGCTTTGCGAGTTAGAGAAATTAAAGCACGCTAAACCTCGAGAGTTTTGGAAGCATTTTAAAAATAATAAGAGTAGAAAGAGTAACAACATTTCTAATGATGATTTCTTTAACTATTTCTCTAAAGTAAGTAATGATATTTCGCAATGCTCAAATGACGAGGCTGAGCAATTTTGTCGCACAAATGATTTTAATAACTGTGATGTCCCGTTTCCGGAACTTGATAAACCAATCACCACTGACGAAATTGTAAATGCCGTTATGTTTTTGAAATCGCGAAAGCATGTGGATATGATAATCTGCTTAATGAGTATTTCATGGAAAGCGTTGATATTTTAGGATCACATTTGTGTGATATATTTAATGCTATTTTAAACTCTGGGTATTTTCCTGATAAGTGGACCGAGGGGGTAATTGTACCTATACACAAAAAGGGGGATACGGAAAATGCTAGTAACTACCGAGGTGTAACACTTGTAAGCTGTTTGGCTAAATTATTTACAACTGTAATAAACAAGCGCGTTGAATCTTTTTGTAACGAAAATAATAGTATTTCGGACGCTCAGGTCGGATTTCTGAAGGGTAGATCAACAGTTGATGCCATTTTTATACTCTTGTCGGTCATTCAAAAATATCTTAACCAAAATAAACGTCTTTATGTTATTTTTGTCGATATGTTTAAATGCTTTGATTCAATCTACCGGAATGCCGTTTGGTTAAAAATGTACAAATCCGGAATTCGAGGTAAATTGTTAAGAATCATACGAGATATGTATCAGAAGTAAAATCTTGTGTAAAATCATGTAACACCTATTCCGATTTTTTTGAATATGCAGTTGGCCTGAGGCAAGGTGAGGTACTCTCGCCGATTTTGTTTTCATTCTGTGTTAATGACCCTGAACTTTATTTACAAAATGAACCTAATTCTGGTTTATTAATAGACGATATTGTGTTAATGCTTTTACTTTTTGCAGATGATATGGCAATTTTTGCGAAATCGCCAGAGGAATTACAAACCAATATAAATCTTTTGCACTCATATTGTAAAACATGGGGACTTAATGTAAACACAGACAAAACAAAAAATATGGTTTTCAGAAAGAGGGGCAGACTGTTAGCAAATGAAAAAAGGAGCTTCGATGGGAAAGAATTAATGGTTGTAGACGATTTTAATTATCTTGGTACTGTTTTCAACTACACTGGGAATTTTAAGCTGAATCAAGAATATTTATCAGGTAAAGTAATTAAGGCATTGAATATACTACTGCAACATTGTAAAAAGTACGAACTGAAGCCAAAGATATTGTGTCAACTCTTTGATTCAATTGTTGGTTCTGTACTTAACTATTCAGCAGAGGTATGGGGATTTAAACAATCAAAAGAACTAGAGAGAATTCACCTTAAATTTTGCAAACGTATTTTAAAACTTAAAACTAATAATCTAATGCGGGCGTATATGGGGAATTAGGTCGGTACCCTCTGTTCATTTCTAGGTATCTGAAAATTATTAAATACTGGAGTATAATTATACATACCGATAATATTATTATTAAAAAAGTTTATGAGCAAGCCAAGGAAGATTGTAACAATGGTTTTACAAATTGGGTTTCTAATGTAAAGTTATTGCTGAATAATTATGGTTTCTCTTATATCTTCGAAGATGCTGACAATGTCGATTTTAAATCTTTTATCAGCATTTTCAAACAACGTGTCATAGACAATTTCATTCAGGAATGGTCCCTGAGCATGCAGACAAACCATGTTCTTACTAATTATGTCCTCTTTAAAAACATTTTCAACTACGAATCATACCTAGATTTACTACCAAGCAGCCTTAGAATGTTCTTTTGTAGACTAAGACTGTCGGTCCACCCCCTAAGAATACAAATGGGTAGATATGGTAGAAATAGAATTGATAGGGATCAGCGTTACTGTTTATTTTGTAATTCACAAGATATTGAAGATGAATATCATTTCATGCTTATATGTCCATTCTTAGATGAGATTCGCAAAAAATATGTACCTAAGTACTATTACCAACGCCCATCGATGTTTAAATTTTTGGAAATGTTGGGCATTGATAACAAGACCAAATTAATAAAAATTTCTCTTTTTATTAAATACGCATTAAATAAAAGAAACACATTGTTAAATGTAAGTTCATCCTCTTAAATAATGAAACTTAAAAATTCTGAACTAACACAATTTATTTGATTAAAATATTCAAATGTTATATTTTTTTATAGTAAAGACCAGGTATACCGTATGTACTTTGCTACACACCGTATGTGCTGAAATAATATATTATATGAAGTAATGTACTTTATTGTATACCGTATGTACTAAAACTATGTACTATATGATTAACGTGACATGAATCTAAATCAAGATTTGTTTTTTGTTATACTGACGATGTACATTGTGCAAGTCAAAATAAAACATATGTTCTGTTCATATGTTCTGTTCTGTTAAACCCTTGCTAAATTTAGTTCTAGACTTCCACGGGTATTTTAAAATAAGTATTTACATACAGTTAAATTAGGACATACACTGGTAAAGTTTAGCATAACTCAAAAGAGGCGGTATCGCGAAAACGCATGTAAGCTATTATTTAAATGGTATAATATTTTATCTTCACTTGTATTCATAATTTTTTTATTGTATCATATGTTTTTACTTTTATAAAAGAATAATAACCTTAACGCCCCCAAACTTGTTCTCTTGGATAAAGTTGAAGTTAATTGTATCTATTAAAAAACTGATACTTGTATGTGAAAACTGCTGCGCTGATTTGAAAACTTGTACAGCTGTTATGTTCGTGTACGAAAGAAATTAAAGAAAATCTGCATTTCATAGTTCAAATAGTTACAGGAAATACGGATTCGTTTTGAAAGCCACTACATTTGACACATGTTGTGTTCTTTATATTCCAAATTTAGTATACATGTATTCCAATCTCGTTGCAGCAGGTGGTAATACAACAAGTGGTACTTGAATAGTAGATCATGTGGTAATGTGAATTAATTAGCATCATTGCTTACAAATACGACACTTTGTGCATTGTTAATGAACTGGCAGCCGTAAGCATCTTCACTCAACACCAAGTGTAAGCCGTTAATTAAGACATGCGTTAATTTAGACTGTTTTCATCTTTGGCAGCTGAACAATACGAAGTTGTAACTTAGCAAGAACGTGTTCGATAAAGAACGCGGATATTAGTTGAACCCGATGCAAACAATGTATTTTTTGTCAGAATTTAACAATACATTTTTTCGGATGTTTTATAAACTAGTTCATAGCATGAAATTCAATTATATTACAAATATGTTATATAACAATGATATATCAATGAATAATATTCAGTTCAAGTCAAATTAAAATAATGTGAAGCATATTTAGTCAAACAAAAATTTAAAGCGACTCGTTAAAATAAGACACAATTCGGTATTTGCGTTCAAACAAAAATAGGCATATGTAGAAAAATGATAACATAGACGATTTTTCCCCTAAAAAAATAAGTATATTATTAAGATACATACGTAAGCAATCATCGTACAACATATGAAACTATTTATATACATGTATACATGCATGTTATGTACATGTAGCACTACTATTAATTACAAATTTAAAATTGTACTTTATAAATAATGCATTTTAATACAAGGTGCTTTTAGTTTATTTAATATACGATACAAGGTATAATAACATTTGAAATAAAACGTCATCGGGAGTAAGGGGGCATTTACTTAAACATATAGTGAAGATTAGGACATTTTTACAAACATATGATTCTTATTAAACAGTGTATATTCAAGTGGAAATTTAATTAAATTAGTACTCAATTGATAGTCGACTGTTCTCTTTTTGATTTTTTGATTATGACTTTGTAACACTTTGAACAATTTACATAGCAACTGTTTACAGAACTTAGTCTTACTAATCATATAAGCGCCGTTATATAATCTCCTGCATCCAGTTTTGGGGATGCATTCGTGGGTTCGATTGATTATACAATGAAGTTTTTTCCACTATGTGTTGTACAATCGTAAATAAATTGTTATATGAAATAGGTATGTTTGCGTGTTCTTGATTCTTGGAGACAATATTGTCCGAAAATTGTTACACTTATTGGTAAAATATTGTTTGCTAATGGATAATTTATTAATGTAATAATACACATTAAAATATCGCATTTGCTTATGCAGCTGTTCTATCATTTATGAACAAAATGCTTAAAATGCTTATTTTAAGTCCTGTATGTATTAACTATGATATAATTACACAGCGTGACGACTTAAACTAAATTGAAACCACTAATCAATTACATACTCGTGAAATCTAGCTTCGATTTGATCGGCTATTCGTGTATGGCACGTGTGTCATCGGGTTTGTCTTCAGAAGTTGTGTCGAGTTTCTCAAGCGCAATCTTAAAAATATGTTTGCAACTTAAGATAATTATTTGATAAAAATATCATTTGAGAATGCATAATGTACTGAAGTTTTATTAGAATATCCAATCCTATAATAAACTATTTCTTAGAAAGAATGTATGTTTAGTTCGGGCTCATACATAACATATCACAATCTAACGTGTATATATTACAAATAAAAATTACATTAGCATTTATTTAATAACTCACTGCTCTGATACAGTCTGGTCAAATGCAGTAACAGTGAAATGTAAACTTACGTATGAAATACAAAGACCATATGTTACCGATTTTAACGTAACATGTTCAGAGTGTTGTTAAAATATAAGCATTCGATAACATTTAGAACTCACATGAAAAGATGAAACAATATTATAATATGTACAAACGTAAGATATTTTTGGTGGAACGTAATATGCTACTAGATATTGTATCTGTGTAATAATACATAGAGAATACTACGTTAGCGTTGAATACAGAGAAGTTTATGTTGCGAGGCTTAGAACGCCGGGAGCGCGAGCCTTGGCCAGCGCTTTCGGTGTTCGGGCCGAGCAACATTAACTCCTCTGTATTCAACGCTTATCAATCCTAGTATTCTATTTATCCCATTTGATTTTTTTCAACGTGACATTTAACATTAATAGATCTAATAACCTTAACAATAATTTTAATTCAGTCTTAAAAGCACTTAAAATCTAACGAATGTAACCATGCGTAGTGATATAAATGTATTTGTTCTGGTACGCAAAATAGTCTTTAATAAATTCACACACAAACTGTAAAACAAGTAAAAATATCACCATATGCCTCGATTCAATTCTACGCAGTATGCGAATTGTAACAAATTACGACCGCGAAAAGAAGATTTTACTTTACTATAATTCATATTATTTTCGAAAGAAAATGATCAAAATCCAATATGGCGGCGATTGCTCCTGACAAAATGAAGTCGATGTCAACATAAATGTACACCATCGACGACCTTGATAATTTCGACGAGTAAACAGACAATTGCAGCGACTGGCACTTTATTTGACTTAATATACAGGGCAATACGTTTTCCAACTTCGGACGACGAATTTAAGGACGCGCAAAACGTGTTTTTATGTAATGTTATGGGTATGCCGTGTATGATCCGATGCATCAATGGCGCCCATGTTGAAATCATTTCCCCGAGAACAGGAAACGACAAAAGTACAAACAAAAACCAAAGCACATTCGAATCTAGTATCTTACCTTTACTTAGCCTTTAAAATCCATCTAATAATCAATTTAACTCAATAATTGACGATATTGCATCTAGGGACTTTAATAATTATTTAAGCATAGTTAAATAAATACCCTTATGCCATCATATCAATATATTCAAATGAGTTTATGAACTTAATAAACTTTCTTCTTCGTCATACGCTACGTCATGTACTCTATGTACATTTCTGCTGTTAAAATGAACCGGAGCAGTTTATCAAATAATAGCCGTTGGTAAACTCTGTTGCATTTGCAGATTTCTTCATACAAACATAATTATGTTTAAACTTGCACAATGTTTTATTTGTCTATGGTAAATGCCCTTATTGTACGAGAAAATAATTTAATATATAAATACACAAAGAATGGAAAACATTCCATTTAACAAAAGATAAATTAGTGGATAATATCCATGTACAAAATGGGACGTTCCGAATTCCAGTGTGGTGCTATTTTTACCATCTTTTACTTAACACAGCTCTATTCCTAACGTAAATTAAATCGGAAAGCAAATATTGCAGATTATTTATGAATTGTGCGATATTTGTATGACTTGTTGTATATTTTAAATGTCAAAAGTATATGCATGGATTATAAACAATGCACATTACACGAAATAAGGAAAATGTGATAAATTGACAATTCAAATATGTCGATATACAGTACATGTACATGTGAAATAAGTCGCGTTTATAATAAATCGTCAAATCTTTTTGGGGGAAAATGACGCAATACGTATGTCATTTTATGACGCCATCAATCAGTTGATTTATTATATGGGTGGCGAAAAATTATGTCATATGACTAGATTTAAAGGTTGAAGGTCGTATAATTTTGAAGCTAAAGTTTTCTCGAATTTATTTCTTATGAAAAATCATTCAGTGGTAAAGTAAAAGTAGTCCGTGCACGCGACAGGTATATCCCACAATGTTAAATACAGGTTAGCATATGCCATAAGGTGTTATACTGTCAATGTCGCATTGAAAATGGGATAAAAATTACCAACTCAAAATCGAACCTAGTGGCATTTGGTCCCGCGATAAAATTGCCTGTGTAGGTGTGTGAATCATTTCAGAATCATTTCAGAATTTAATAGCTATTGCGTGCCTTTTATCAGCGAATAATTGCTGGTACATTTCAATCATGTACTCGATGACAATTTGTTGGTTCATTTTAATTGTGAGTGCAGCAACTCGAAATCGAGCCTATGGGTATTTGGTCCCGCGATAAAATTAATTGCGTAGGAGTGTGAGTCATTTCAGCGTTGGATTGCTATTGCATGCCTATTATCAGCGAATGCTTAAACGTTAAATTTTAACTGTGCTAGTTATAACGTAGATTTGTCAAATAGTTTTACTACATACCGATTAGCGAAAAATTGCTGGTACATTTTAATCACGTACTCAATGTCAATGTGTTGGTTCATTTTTATCATGAGTGTAGCAACTCAAAATCGAGCCTAGTGGCATTTGGTCCCGAGATTATATTGACTGTGTAAGAGTATGAATATTGCTATTGAGCAGCGAGTAGTATTCGTGTTATAACCAAAGCCGGGACTTGCACCCAGATTTCTTCTCCCTCGAAGAAGGAAAAGCGTTCTGCTTTGAACTACTGTGGTTGTATAAACACGTTTCATACAAGCTACATGATCAAGAGGTGTCACTCAGCGTTTGTACGGGCTTGTGACCGTTCTTTTCACAGCGAAATGAAAAGAGCCGCTTTACCACCTTGCGATATGCAATACGGACTAGCATACTAGCAAATATATCAGTAACTTTTGTCATACATACATGACGAAACATTGGCCTTTCGGCGATGGCTAAACCTCAGAAATCCCATTCAAATAGATATTTTTCACATCTTGCAGAAATGTTTTGACGCAGCATTGAAGCGACACTGCTTTCCAAACTAACCAAGTAGTTGTTTAACATGTGCATACAGATCTGTTACATCAATACATCATATATTGTATCTTATAACCAAACCATATCATTGAAGTAATACTGCTTTCCGAAATATTAAAGCAGGTGTATGAATATGCTTACGGGTCTGTAACATTGATGCTACTATACTATATATTACATCTCACAACCAAATCATAGCGATGAAGCGATACTGCTTTTCAAAACATTCAAGCGGTTGTGTTACTTGACTGTCGTTTCAAAATGGGAACATTCGTATTGTTCTGTACAAACAATTGAGTTCTTGAGTGTTGAATACGGTTGAAGTGTAGCGAAATGTTTCAGGTTTTAAACTGCATGCAACTTTTAACGCAAAATTGCTTTGCACAATTTCAAACTTCATGATCATACATCGAAAGTTATGAAACTGCGTATATAGTTTTTATTTATTTTGCTAGCGAAATTTTAACATTTCATTGAATAACGCAAGTTTATGGCCATGTGGTGAATGTCATGAAAGTCGCTTAAACTGATGTATATACTTTTTCATCATATCATCTCAAATGGAAAGTCAAAATAATCCCTAAACGTCATTTATATAGTGTGTTTTGTTCGTATATTCTACAAGCGCAATATAAAGCCTAAATACTGTTGAACGTTTGTGTTAATGTGTCTCATTGAAAGACAAGTTATACCAATAACGAGCCGTTGTACAAAATGTGTATGCAGTCAAAAGCGAGTAACTGCTTTAAGTTTACGAGTCACTCAATGTTAGTTTTAACACGAGTAGTTCGTAAGGCGCAATTAATGTTCAACGCAACATTGAGTAGCATAGTTTGTGTCCATATGGCAAATATCTTATAACGGTTAGTTGTTTATATAGTTTTTTTATCATTTCACCTCAAACTAAAGTTTGAAAGTTTTTTGCTTTGTACGATTGAAAGCTAGTGGTGTCACTCGGCGTTTTCACGGACTTGTGACCGTTTCTCTTGTCTGAGTACAAGAGAAGTCGCCTTCCCACCCCAGCCCTAGCAGACTTTGTGCATTGAAGCACTTAATAGAAATGTTATTGCTCGGTCATCGGTCAGGTTCGGTCAACGCGTGCCTGCGTTTCTGAGAGAGCCAGATTAAGATATTTCGTGTCACCGTACGAAAATACCATGGTGTCGCATAGCAAAGCACAGGCATGTCACCATGCGTGCCTACCACCCTTCCAACAGCGCAACAATGTGGTGTTGAAAGGATTCCCAGATAGTGTCGAAAGTATTGACGGTCATAACGGGGACGAGTTGCTTTATAGCGCCTCATTTCGTATTGACTTGCAACCCCGCCCTAGACCGCTACACAGCTAAATGGGCAGGACTCCATCTGACTATCAATCTCAGCGGTCATAGTTTTGAAAAGCGTCTGCTTGTTAATTGTTGGTATTTTGGTACTTGGAATCTCTTGTGCCCAAGTAGACTTAAAATTGGTTTTATAGATCATGCAATCATTAACTGGTTGGTAGCCTTATCAAATGCAATCGCGTTCTCGGACTCGCATACGCATCGACCCACGTCAGGTTCTAAAGCTTGCGGGCAATAATGAGTGTCCCTCGCGATAGATTGAGGAGCCTTGCCAGAGTATAACGACTGCATGGATAACACATGTTAGAACCGAAAACCGAGGCGTTTCCCCTCAAGTGCTATCGGTTCGCTTCGCAACTTGTGGAGTCGGTCTATTGACACCTACATACCTCGGTCGCCCATACTCAGTTAATTAACCGCTGTTGTCTTTCTGCTTGCCAAATAGCAGTCAACGACAACCTTACATTGATCTAGCCAGATTGGAAACTACGAGCGAAAACTAACTCGCCCAAGCGAGTGACCCGCTCCCGATTCGAGCAAAACCTCACCTAAGCACTATCGACCCAAAAAACGCCAGTAACACTGCTCCGTTACTAGGGAGCCTTGCTAGTCAACACAAGTAATTTGCAATCCTGGCTAGAGCAATGAGTATATTCGGACTGGTGTACCACCATGTGATTGTCTGCGTCTAAATTGTTGGTATTTGATACTTAGAGTCTCTTGTGCCAAAGTAGAGACTGAATATTTGTTTTATAAATCAAGCAATCATTTACTGGTTGGTAGTTCTAACAGTGCGTCAAAATAAGCACCGTGAAAACATTTTAGCACCGAAATACCGAGGTGTTTACCCCCAAGTGCTATCAGTGCGCTTCACACTTGTGGAGTCTTAAACCCCTCGGCCGCCCAAACACAGTTAATGACTGTTAATGTTTATTTTTTGTTTGATTTTGGTATTGCATAGTTTAAACACAAACACATACATCAATACATCAATATTGCTGGCCAGCACAATAAAACAACAATCTCCTTTATTTTTCATGTAAAAACATAAACATAAACATACACACTGTCAACACTTGCCACTTGCAACACCGAGTTCGTTTCAGTGCAGAATGTACACATTTTTCGATCGACACACATTCGCAATGTTACATGGATTCACAAAGTTACATGGATTCACAAAGTTGCACTGATGTCCATACACGGGCCAATGTTCAAGTTATCGGTGCGATGGACCCACGGTTTTGTCGCAGCTATACGCCACACGTATGTATTGACTACTCGGTGTCCACATCAAGGTTTGGATATTGGCACTGAAAATAGAAAAGCAAATTGTGTTAAACAGTAAACGATGAAAGTAAACAGCCTGAAATGATAAAAACATGCATGTGTAATATACCATGTATCAAATAAAATAGTAAACACAAACTGCTAAAGAAAAACACACAACTCTACCAACTGTTTAACTGATACTTACTTTTTTGTATTGTGTTGCATGTTCAGGCGCCTTGCTGTCACTGCTCGTCTTGCAGTAGAGCTGAAATGAAATAGAAAGCATGATAAGAAACTTTCACTGTGTTTGTACAACTTACAGTTTATGTGCACAATTTTGCATTTAAGTGTAACATACAGAAAAACAATTTCAACTCATACTCACTTTTTTGTTGTGTTGTTTCCACAAAGGCGCCTTGTTGTCACTGCTCGCCTGGTAGTAAACCTGACTCGTCTAGTAGTTGAGAACACTCGTCCAGCAGTAAAGCTAAAATGAAATCGAAAGCATAATCAGAAACTTTTGAATGTGTTTGTACAACTTACAATTTATAAACACAATATTGAACTGTAACAGTAAACATGAAACAGATAACAATTTTACTTACCTATGTTGTCTTCGCTGAAATACAAAAGTCATGTTCATAGCAATCATAGCATATTTACACACAATGAATACAACTCAAAACTTTTAGTAAGAAACTCAGTACTTACTTTGTATTTTGTATCCAATCCCTCTGCTGGCAATCTTCTTCAGTCCACAATCGAGCTGAAATCAAGACTCAATGCATACATGTAAATTTTGCCAAATAACAAACAAAACTGTGAACCAAAACTTTAACTAAACAAAACTAACTTTTCAACTGTTATGGTACTCACCTCTGGCAACTGAAATCATACAGACATTTTGCATATCAAAATACATTTTTAGTTTAAAGATAAGAATGATTTATGAACATTTTACTTACACAAAGCATAAATATAAAAGACATGCTATGATGAAAAAAACAATATGTATACAAAATTATACATAAAGAAACACAATCTACTTACCATTGCTGACCTGAAATTGAGAAAAGCACATTTTGTATAGCACAACAATCATATTCAGTTTTTACATAAATGAAGTGTACTTACATCTGCCCAACTGAAATGAAAAAGAGCATAGCAGAACAAAAGTCATCAAATATATTTCAACATGCAATTTAAAGAAGCAAATTGTACTTACCATCAGGCAACTGAACTGATAAAAACACATTTTGTATAGCAGAATACAAGTCATCAAAACAGTTCAATATGAAAATTAAAGAAAGTTTGTGTACTTACCACAGCCATACTGAAATGAAAAAGAAACACATTTTACAATGCAAAATACAGGTCATCAAAACAGTTCAATATGAAAGGCAATTGTACTTACCACAGCCATACTGAAATGAAAAAGAAACACATTTTACAATGCAGAATACAGGTCATCAAAACAATTCACTATGAAATTATAGAAAGTTAGCGTACTTACCAACAGGCTACTGAAATAAAAAAAAGACATTTTGCATAGCAGGATACAAGTCATCAAAACAGTTCAATGTGAAAATTAAAGAAAGTTTGTGTACTTACCACAGCCATACTGAAATGAAAAATATATATTAAGCATTGCATAGCAGGATACAAGTTATCAAAGCAGTTCAATATTAAATTATAGAAAGTTAGTGTACTTACCACAGCCATACTGAAATAAAAAACAACATTTAGCAATGCATAATAATCAAGACTTACCTAGCTGATCTTGAATCATTCTCTGTTTCTCAACTTCTCACTTGTCAAAAAGTCTGCTCTGTAACGACCCACCACTCAAATCTGAAAAATAGTTAAGCAGAACAAAGCACAACACAAACCAAAAGAGTAGTTCACTTACCTCATATTTTGTGCAGAGTTTTAACAGCCAATTTTCTTCTTGAAACCTGTATTCGTCTCTTTTTTGACCCACTGTGGAACAGTCACAGCAATGTAAGTCTGAAACATAGAAGGGCATAACAACACAACATACAAACCAGTATATTTGTTTCGACTTACCTTGTGGCTACAGTCAAGACACAGCTGCTGAATTTCTTTTCTGTCACAAGCTGTCAAAACATCTCTGCAATGTTAACCTGAAACATAGTAAGAAAGAGAAACATTTTGTATACAACATAGTAAACACTTACCTTGTTTAAAGAGCTGAGTTGCAGCAGTGATTCTTTATTGAAATCTTCTTCTTTTCCCTCACTGCATGAGAGACCTAAAAAATAGCATGCAAAGCAAGACACTGTTTGTATGTCTACTCTGAAACAGAGCAAAATAAAGCATACATGGTACTTATAAAACAAACACATTGTTCCACTTACCCTTCTTCAACAGTTTAGTCACAGCAGTTGATATCCTTATTCACTGTTGAGGCTACTATGAGACCTTTTCTGCAATGCTCAGCTCCGTTCGACTGTCAAATATTCAGGTCATGTCATATCTGAAACGAACTAAATCAAAACATGCATAGTACACAATCATTGATAAAATCTTAAAACAATTGTATGCTTCATAGCTTTGTGTTGTGTTTTTTTTACTATACATATCACAGACAACTGGCGACCACAAAAGAGTACATACATTTTTTGTATTACTCAAACATTGCTGTATTAAGCTCACACTCATATCAACAAAAGCATTTCGATACACAAAGTAAGTGTTCACCATCATAGTACATCATCAGTTAGTTCGACATCCCACGTTTGCTCAGGTGTAAGTACTGGCTAGCATTTACCCTTTTCAGTTAACCGTCACACATCAGCATTTCTAAACACAAGTACTGATAGATTCTACCATTGCTATTATCTTTCACATAGACTTCTAAATATCAAATACTTGTACTCACGGTTTGGGAGCTCCCTCCAAGAAACACATCTGTACTGCTCGACATCTGGCCCTCTACTGAAACAAAATATTTTGAAACACACATGCATGTAAAACGTTTTTAAACAAAAACCAACACAGAACCAAGCTGCAGCAGCTATTCTGTCTTAAAATTGTTTTATCCATAGCTACATGGAAAACCTGAAAAATAGCATAACATCACATTATAGCAGAACAAATAAAAAAACAACTTGGTCAACTTACCTTGCTTTTGTAAAGATGTGTCACAGAGGTGGAAATCTTCTTCCATGTGTAAACCAGTGACTCGAATCTGCAACAAAGTAAAGAACACATTGTACACCTCAAATCAATGACTTAAAACTTACCCAACTTCTTGAATTGTGGTTTAGCAGTTGAAATCGTTTTTACTCGTGTCCCTTCTATTGACACCCAGTAGGAAACCATCTCTGCATGTGCAATCTGAAACATAGCAATACACACATGGTACAAATCAAACTACCACAATTGTTACACTTACCCTATTTGAACGTTTTATTCACATCACAACAATGTTTCTCTTTTTGAATCATCTTCGTTGTTGACTGCAAGTACATCTGAAACATAGAAGCATGCACAAAACATACCATATAAAAACTATTTTGTACTCACCATATGTTTGCTTTTCTGTTCATGCCAGCTTCCAAACCCATCACTGCCAACAGCATCTTTTTTCTGTTCATGTCAGCTTTCAATCCTTCACTGCCAAACGTATCTGAAAAATAGTACAACAGAAACAAACAAGCATAACATATCATTAGGACAGTTTTACACAACAGATATGAGAGCTCTTACAGCTACGTCTGTTCTGCTCAACTGTCCAAATGCAACTGACAGTACTTCACTAACAGTATATTTTTTTAAATAATTCACTAACATTGAGTCATTCTAACCTTACCTTCAAGGCTTGTTGAGAAGCTTCAAAATCAAGACTGCATGGCTCCACTTTCACTCAACTGTCAAATCATCACTGCATAAGCACTCCTGAAATGTATTATAGCAAAACATGCATAGAACAAACATTCAGTCAAAAGTACTTACCTTTTACTTTATCACTGCCCTGTGCTCAACTCCAGTCATCATGACATCTCTGTTTAAAGTCTGAAACATAGGAAAACATGCAATGCAAATTAAACATAGTTACTTACCTTCTAGCATATTGTTGGAGCTCCAACAAAATCATGACTGTTCACTTCAGCTGCCAGACTTGAACTGCCAGCACACATCTGAAAATCTGAACAAAGCATTCATGTTCCATACTGTACTAGCCGTATGATTTTGAGTTACTGACATACTTATCATCCAAAAAAAGAGTACATGAAAATCTAGCAAAAAATAGGTTTTCATCTGTTCACGAGTTATACTCTGAAAGAAACCATGATGATGACAAAACTCACTTTATCTCTTCTTTTGTCAAAACACAAGTGTTCATTGTGAAATTTAACAAACTTACCTTTTCGTTTCCCAGCTCTGTTCAAATGTCAGGTCTACATTTCATGTCAAATCTGAAAAAGATCTACATCGAAAAATGCATAGCACACAATCTGTGTTAAAACAGTAACTGTTTGTTGTATTCAAAGCTCCGTGTATTTTTCACTTTACACATCACAGACAACTGGCGACCACAAACGTAGAAACATTTCTGTACTACTCAAAACATTGCTGTATGAACGCCAACCGACATATTTTTGTTATAGACTTATAGTCCCTAAAACTGTTCAAAAAGAATCAAAAGCAGTTTTCAGTCATAATCTTTTATTGAATTCTATACATAGGCAATACAATCTACAGTACTCACCACAGCCCACTGAAATTAAACATCATGAAATATACATGTTAAGCAATACATTTATCATATTATAGTGCATATCAACAAACGCAATTCAATAAATTTTATGCATTCAGTAAGTGTTCACCATCATGTTACATCATCAGTTCGATTAGCATCACCACAATACATCAACTCATAATACTGGTTAGCATTGAGCTCATGCTATAGCTATCATACATCAGCATTCATAGACACTAAAAATCAAGTAATATCTACAGTACTCACCACAGCACACTGGAACAAAATAGAAATGTTAACAGCATGCAAATACAAGTAAAGCAATATCATATTTAGTACATATAAGAAAAGTATGTCAATACACCATCATATTACACCATCAGTTCGTTTCACATTCCCACGGTAGCTCAACTCTTAGTACTGGCTAGCATTTAGCCTTTTCAATAAACATTCAGCATTTCTAGACACAAGCACTGATTAATTCTACCCATCATATCATCATTCACATCATTCCATACTAAGTGTACAATAATAGTTTTCATTAAGCATCGTTAACTAAAAACCACACATACAAGTTAAATCTGCAATACTCACCACAGCATACTGAAATAAAATAGAAATGTTAACGACATGCAAATACAAGTAAAGCAATATCATATTTAGTACATATAAGCACATGCATTTTCATGAAATATGTTTCCAATGTTTTTACATCATCGGTTCGTTTCCCAAAGTAGCTCAGTAAATATTTTGTAACACCATCATCTCTCATCACACCATATTATCGACACTGTATAAGTACTGAGTAATTTATACCCAACGCATTTCACTTCTCTATCAGTACAACAACTCAACAATAATACGCCAGCCGCTTAAAATCATCATAAATCATCATACACAGTGAGACACGTCAACAGTCAAACACAAAAGTTTGTACTCACGTTTTCGTAGACACCAGCTTCAAAGACACATCTGATCACTCCGACGTCCAGAGTTCAAGTGAAGTCAATCGCTTGACACCCCAACACAAATTTAATTGCACACAACTCAAGTCAAAGTCAAGTTGTTATCTCATGACAATAACCTAACACTACAGTCCACCAGTCATTCAATAACCCGAGTACCAAGTCGCTATTCTATAACGCGAAGTCAAGTCAGTTAAACTCAAAACTTTTCATCGATACTGTAGTCAGAGCTCACGAAAGTACGTCCATATTCGTTAACGTTCAAAAGTCAACTGAGACATAGTCATCATAAAAAAAAATCATGTCAAATTTTTTTCAGAAATCACAAAATTAACGTCTGTCTTTGTCAAAGTCTATCGGTCAACTGAGCGTTTTTTTGCCCGCGCAGTTCAATTTATATACTGAGCGCGACGTCGAGAGCACAAAAAATACGTCTTATCTCTTCAACGACCAAACCAAGAATGACAGAAAATCGTATACTTCATGATTTGAGTTCACACAATTTATGTACATGAACGCTGTTTTATTGAACAGTTAATGTCGTGCTTGCTATATAATGTTAGTTTACGAAATACCAAGCACAGTGTCTTGCAAAGCCGAATTAAATGTCTTTTGGAAATACCACATGTTTAAATACCACATGTTTAAATACCACATGTTTAAATACCAAATGTTTAAATACCACATGTTTAAATGCCACATGTTTGAATACCACATGTTTAAATACCATATGTTCAAATACCACATGTTTAAATGCCACATGTTTAAATGCCACATGTTTAAATACCACATGTTTAAATACCATATGTTCAAATACCTATTGTTTAGTCATGCTCGCGCACTGCATGCGGTCGGTATTTGGCACTGCATCTCTTTCTGTGACATTTTTATGTGCAATGAACATGTTTAACTCAACATATCATGAGGAAGGATGCATTCGGGAATGTGCATCCCTTCTCATCAAGATTGAAACGTCATTGATCACATGGTGGGCTCTCTAACCAAAGCGTGACAGTGCGACTATTTTTTCATGACCATACAAGCCGAAATATTCACAGATTGAATGGTCATAAAAATTGATAAGCATGAGTCCATCAAATCCATCCAGTATTTCCAGTATTTCTTTTAGTTTTGATATACAGCAAATCCATTGCCTTTTGTGCTTTAGTGTATAGTTTTTGGCAGATGCTCACATTAAACATGAACCCATAATAAAAATAGAAAAATATCTAGTCAAAGTTACTAACCTACAGTAGCATTGTGAAATAATCCTAAATCATATAAAATATGTGAGTAATCCATCAAAAATATTCACTATAAGTAGTGTACATTTAACTCCGGCATAAAAATATCCCCGTTATACCCGTTTATTTCTACATAGCCAGAACAATTCAGGGTTCTAAGAATTTTGAAAATTAAATTGTTTATATGACGTAGTTTTTGACGAAAGCAACTCGATAGTATTTTGCGCTGGCATTGTTAAAGGGACAACCTCGATTTTCTTGTTTCAACTATGTTTTGCGAGTATAGTATTGATATAACGAATAAATAGAAAATAAATATCCAACATCATATTTCAAAATGTTCAGCACAATAGCGCCTACAAAGTGATATACAAATATTTTGGTTATCTGTACAATTGTTCATACAACTTGGAAATATCATGAAAATTTGCGTTTATATCAAAATATCGTAACTCGCGCATTCGATTTTGTATAAACACATAGTATCAGTGTGTGCGCATAGAAATTTTTGTTAATCTGTTGAAAATTTCATTGAATTCGGTCAACGGGTTCTAAAGATATCCGACTTAAATCAGTCGCGAGAAATACAATTTTCTATCATCGATATGTAAACGTCCCTTTAAGTTGTAGGATGATATTTATTCAAATGACGTGAATATGCACTAAGAACGAAGGGTCAAATTTACGATTTTCAACAAATGTGTGTTTGTTGTGATATGGTTTTCTGTCCTTATAACTGCAGCGTTTTACAAAAACATCAAGTATGTTACACCAAAATGCGCAGAAATGAATTCCCCATCGCATGATACAAATATCTCAGTACCATATTGCGGAATGAAAATCTTTTCTTCATACCAACCCAAGTTTGGTCAATAAACAGAAGTTTTGACATATACTCGTTGATGAAATACAAAAATGCTTTAACACACATTGTTCCTATATATTTGCTAGTTATGGTAGTGAAAATTTCATCGAAATGTATTCACGCGTTATCGAGAAAGTTAAGTTAAACCTCTTCCAAACAAACACAGTTTTGTGAAATATTTGCTATCTTAACGTCATTCAGTTTAACTCGATACTTTAAAGTTCGAAATTTCTATAAGCACGAATGCGTTTTGTCGAAGTAGTTTCCTTGTAATCAGACTTATTGTGGATTACCATATATCAAAATGTGCAGAACAGAATTCCCTATCGAATGGTATCAATTGCTATGTACTTGTCTAAAATGGGAATTTTTTTCATTCTCAGCGAAGTGATTTTTATGCGAAAAACTAAGCATTTCTACTATATGCGTAAATGTTAGCGAAAAATGATCCCCACAAAACTTGATGCTATTATCATGTTTGATATTTTGGCGAAAATGTCATAAATATATGTCAACTAGTTGTAGCGAAAACGCGACTTAAACTTTGTACGAAATCAGTGTTCATTTTACAGTACAGAGCGATTGTTCGACGTTAAAATAAAATCTAATGTTAGACAGAAATGCGTTTAGTTAAAATCCGTTATCGGACTGTTTTATTGTTGTGTTGAGACATACAGTTAAGTGTCATATATCAAAATGCGTGGAATCGAATTTCCTACAAGCTAGTACCAAAATAACGATAAATGCTCATTACACAAAAAAGTTTTCTTGTTAGCGAATTTTGCAAAGTTGAATATCTGATACAATAAGTCGTGTGAGAACAATATAGGCGAAACAAAAATTGTAGCTATCATATGATGCAATACTGTGGTGAAAAAATCATCTAAATATCAAGAGACGCTATCGAGCAAATTGAGTTAAACCGATGTAACTTAACATCTTGTTTCGTTTGTTTACATGGATAAAAGACGACGTTGTAAAAATCTAAAGTTAAAGACAGAAATGCGTTTAGTACGAAATCGTTATTGCACTGTATTGTTTGTGTGTTTAGACAGACGTTTAAGTGTAATACATCAAAATGCGTGGAATTGAATTTCCTACAAAATCATACCAAAATGAAAATAAATGCTCTTAACACGAAAAAGTTTTCTTCTTAGCGAATTTTGCAAAATTGAATATCTGACACAATGAGTCGTGTGAGAACAATATAGGCGAGACAAAAATTGTAGCTATCATATGATAGAATATTGTGGTGAACATTTCATCTGGATATTATGAGTGGTTTCAAAGAAAATTGACTTAAACCTCATTGTAAGATATTGCACCCAAGCCAAGGTTGTTTACATGGATAGAAATGACGTTCGATCTACAGTACATGTTTCGTGCTTTAAAAAGTGAATTCGTGATTATAGGCAAAATGGTTTTCGGCTAGTCTTGATCAAGCGATACAATAAACATACACGCATGTCATATCAAAATATTCGGAATGAAATTTTCTATAAGATGATATCAGTTTTGTTTCAAAAAGCGATAGGATGAAAAAGTTTTCTTGTTGCGAACGTTTTCAAAGTGATTTTTATCACATAAGCATGTATGTTGGAACAAAAATATCAATAGAAAAGTTGTAGCTATCAATAAGCTGGGTATTGTACTTGAAATTTGATATTGATGCCATGAATCGTTCCGGAGATATTTAACTTAAACCGATATTATGTTTAGTCTTTCCTCGGTTGTTTACATTTAAGCGAAATGACGTACTACATTTCATGAATTTTTGCGCGATGCGATTTAAAGAAAAATATCAATGTTGCGTTTAACTCGTGTTCAAGCGAAATTATTCACATACATACAAAGTGTTATACACCAAATTCTTCAGAAAACAATTCCCAATTCAACTGTACATATTTCGTTAAGCAAAACGAAAAAGCAAAAAAGTTTTCTTCATACAAAAGATTTCGGACAGATATTTTACATAGAAGCATATATTTCAGGGCAAACTAATCAGTACGTAATTGTAGCATATAGCCATCTGTGTACTGTACTGAAAATTTCATATTGATATTTTGAGTGGTTTCAAAGAAAATGCACTTAAACCTCGTTGTACGATATTGCACCAAGGTTGTTTACATGAAGCGAAATTACGTAGATCTACTGCACGTCATGAATTTTGACTCGATGCCGATGTCAAGAAAAATATCAATGTTTCGTTTAACTTCCTACGTATTTAATCGAAATGATTCACATACATGCAAAGTGGTATACACCAAATTCTTCAGAAAACAATTCCTTATTCAACTGTACATATTTCGTTTAGCAAAACGAAAAGGCAAAAAAGTTTTCTTCATACAAACGGTATTTTCGACCATAAACTTGCACTTTTGTCCAAGAAGCATTAACAAAAGAATACAACGTATGGAACAATCATTGTGGAGCTTTCTTAGTTGAATATCATAGTCAAAATTTGATCCCAATATCTGCATAGGTTGTTGAGAAATGTACAGTTAAACTTTCTCGCAAATACTCATCTATCCGTGTACTTTAATTTGAAATGACGTTCGATATTATCTGCACTTTATGACCTCGCTGTACTGGGTGTAATTTCTCGTGCGATGCTGGTAGATATTTGATGAAGTATTGGATTGGAAATTTTAGCGTTGTGAAATTATTACAGCAAAAAGTTGTACTAGCGAGATATTGTGATTTGAAAAATACTCCACTGCACTGTTGCGTTGAAATTTGATCATAGTACATTTCGCAAAAATATTCATAAAAGTTCATATCAAATAACAGCTGTTAGGTATTAACTCATTTTTCACACACACAATTTTATTTTGTCGAGATGAAGAATTGCGAATGAGCAAAATGCTAAGTAAACGTATATGGCTGGAATTTTCACTAACGCATAAGCTTTGTCGAAACTTGTGATACGTATCGAGTACTTGAGTTAGATATTCTCTGCGTACTTTTGTTGTAACATTCGACGTTTTGTATTCTAACAGTATGAGCGCAACATTTGGTACATGAATAACGAAATCGGGTCGTCTATTTTGAATAGTTACTTCGTGCTTAATGTACAATTTACAGTCGTCGCGTAATGTGGGAAATGTCTTTCTTAGGTAAAGACCTAACTCGCTAACGTACGTTTGATCAAAATCTCTCAGACATGCCACTTTGTTCATCGCTTTTCTCAGATATGAATGTCTACACTTACCACGCGTAAGAAATTTGCTATTCATCTTTATCAAGGACTTTGGTATGTAAGCGCTATGCTTTGTCTATATACTGAAAACGCACCAGCCCGTTGGGTATATAAAGCGACACGGACAGCTATTGTCATCATTCTTGATTTGAGACTCCAAGAGAGTTTATTGACTCGAAATCATGCCGAAATACGCACACCGACTGCCAAAGTTCGAGGACACAGACGCCGCTAGTGGTAGTAGCGAAACGACTGGCAAGGGCAAGCGACATGCTACAAAGCCATACACTCGACCAGAACAATCGGCGTCAATTGATCTAAAGTCGTTCGGCTATCAACTGAACAGACTTGGAAGTCAGGTTACAGCGTTTGTGAACAGCAGCGACTACGCTATGTCAAAGGAAGGTCGCGATGTCTGCAAGAAAATGGTATCGTGTATTCAAAAGGCTTCATCTTATCAGCGAGAAGCGAGCGAACATTTGATTAATGATCAAGAGCGTTTCTTCGAGGATGAGTGGTCTAAACGCGAACGCGCGCTAAAAGAGCAGCATGAACTCGAAACCGATCGGATAATATCGCAGCTCCTATTTGAAAAAGAGCAGGCTTTGGATTCGCTTAGAACAAAACTTCAAGAAGAAAAAGAAGAGGCTATTCGAGCATTGAAAACGTGTACCATATGCTACGATGAGGAAAAAAACAGTACCTTGACAAGGTGTGGGCACACTTTTTGTGAAAACTGCTGCCTGATGATGTTTGACGGAGACTGCGCTATGTGTCGAGCTGACGTTACTGGCTGGGTGCGAATGCTTTTCACTGATTAGATGTTTTGACTGTTTTCATATGTTTGATGTTTGTTGTAAAATAAAATGTTTAAATGCATATGATGTGTATGTTGTTAGTCGAGCAGGTTAGATATAGTTTGAGTGTAAAGTAGAACGTTGAGCTTACGAACAATGTCGTATTGAATTGCAATGGATCGAATGCTAAATATGAGTCATTGTGTAATATAACATCTAGTAGTATGAACATTTTTCGCAATATCCTCCGAAGTAAAGAAACAATAAGATAACTCAAACGTCTTCTATAAAAGCCAGTCTTTTTATTAAAACTCAATCATTCACTCTTGAGTTAGCAAAGCGAAATGACGTCAAAACAACTTGCTGATGTTGGTTTTTGTTTGGATGATGAAAGTCATCCGTTATATCTCACTCCAAGTGAGCTCGACCAAACTTGTCAAAATGTGCACTCTCTTCTCAAAATGACAGACGAAGAAGCTGGCAATCAGTTTCAATCCCGAGAAGACGAAGAAGCTGTTGATTTTTTAACGCAGCTTGTACAGAACAATTCTAACGACTCGTCAGGTTCGACTAGTAAAAAGAATTCGAATAAACGCAAAGCTATTGTCAATAATAACTGTCAGACTGTCAAAAAACCTAAAGGTTCGCGAACTTCAAAACAAGACCCAATTTCAACTGGCAATAAGCAGACTGACTTTGTAGAGCAGTATCTCAAGAAACAACAAAAAATAAAATCGTTGCACGCTGATGCTCGTACAAGGATAGCGTTCATTGAAAAATCCTTACACTATGTGCAATCCAAAGAAAGCGATGAGCCAACGGTTTGCTCTTTTCTGTCAAAGGCATCTTCAAATATTTCGCAAGCCATAGAAAGCATCTCAAGTGAACTACAAAACAGTGGCGATGTTGACTCCTGCCGAATATGCAAAAATGAAGACAATCCACCAACAATTATAAGCAAGACGTGCGGGCACGGATTCTGCTGCATAAATTGCATAATGAAGTATTTGGAATACGTCTACAACAAAAATTCTGGGCGACTGATTTGTTTGAAATGTAAATATCAGTACGATGAAAACGCCACATATCAAGTCGGTGCTCGCTATGGTATTATTGGTTGATACTTAGAATGAATAAAATGTATAGAACCTTACAACGTGTTTTGTTTCACATGCTTGATGGGTCAAAATATTGTACAATAACGTGTGTTCATCTGAGTTTTCATTCCACTATTTTTTAAGGCCAATATGAGCCTGAAGTCGCCCATTTTACATGACGTTCGTTTGACGAAATCAGCTCGATATGATTCCGCACTATTAAAGCGACTACAGCTCTGTTCTTATTTCAACTGCAGTAAGATCAAAATATCATAACTTGCGCATTCGATTTTGTATGAACAAATAGTATCAGTATGAGCGCATCGAAATTTCGGTTAATCTTGTGAAAATTTTATTGAGTTCGGACAACGGGTTATAGAAATATTGCATTTAAACCACTTACAAATAAACACAATTTTCTATTATCGATATGTTAACGCCGCTTTAGTTGGTAGGATGAACTTAAATAAATATTGAAATGACGTTATGAATTTGCACCAAGAACGAACTGTCAAATGCTTTGCCATATGAAAATACCGAAAACTGCCATTTCACACACGTCAGACACACATATCAACTTTCACAAAAAAACTGCAATGTGGAAACATACATTTTTAAAACATGTTGTACTAGTTAATGCTCTCTATAACCGTTAATCCTGTTTCTTTGATAGTGATAGATCAGAAATTAAGATATTGACTAATGCAGCCATTTCACATGTTCATGCCAAAGCCAGGGCTTGAACCTGGATCTTTTTCATCCAGCACATGACTGGAGAAAGCGTTATACATTCTACTACTCTGGCGTTTGAACTGATCAATGCTGGATAGTCACTATGCATAGCAGTCAAAACCTAGCAATCATGATTGTGATCTGATATTCTCTTCAACAACAATACCCCGTTTGACCATGTATATGACATTTGTTCACATACGTTCAAGCAAACATGATATGCCAGTTTTGATTTGAAAACCTCAAGTATCTGTATTATACGTATAGCTAACATATTCTGCAATAAGAAAACAGTTTTACTATCCCAGCCAACACAGTGTTAATACATTTTGGTTGCTTCAATTTGCATTGCATACAAATTAGCTTGGGTAGAGAATGATTATTGTGATCAAATATGTATGTGCAGACCAAAATGCAAAATTTCAAGTGATCATCAGACTGTAAAGTATGATTTGTGTATCAACTTTCACAAATATCTGCAATGTGGAAACATACATTTTGAAAACATGTTGTACTAGTTAATGCTTTCTATAACCATTAATCCTGTGATCAGAACCAAAAATTGACTTGTGGTTGTGCTTGCTGGCTCACACACACTGAAATATGGGTTTGGAATGGCAATCTCTTTTTGCATAAGACCAGTTATGAGAGCCATGCATAAAAATTCTCATGTTCTTATCTATAGATACAAATAAAACAAATCTGAACAAAAAATTGGCTTGTGGTTGTGCTTGCTAGCAGTAATAGGCTCTCGGAATGGCAATCTCTTTTTGAACCAGACCAGTTATGTAAGCCGAGTATGAAAATTCTCATCTTCTTATTCATATAGACAAATAAAACAAATCTGAACAAAAAATTGGCTTGTGGTTGTGCTTGCAAGGTCACACACACACTGTAATATGCGCTCGGAATGGCAATCTCTTTTTGTACCAGACCAGTTATGTAAGCCGAGTATCAAAATTATTGTATTCTTAATCATATAGACGACTAAAACAAATCTGCACAAAAAATTGACTTGTGGTTGTGCTTGCTAGCTCAAGCAGACACTGTAAATTGCATTCAGTGATTTCTCAAATCATATCAGAGCTAGGACTTGAACCTAGATCTCCTTCTGCAAGAGAAGGCGTTCTTCCTTGAACCACTCTGAGAATATGAACTGAACATCACTTCACACATAACACACACAATGAGTTTTGTGGCCAGACATAAATGTGCTGACAAAAAACCATGCTTTCAAAATAACCTGTATATACTTTTTTTCTCATCATTTGCATCAGAAATCTTATGAGAGCCATGTATAAAAATTCTCATATTCTTATCCATATGCATGAATAAACCAAATCTGAACCAAAACATGGCTTGTGGTTGTGCTTGCTAGCTCATACCCATAATTACCTTCACACATATTTGCACTGAAACAAGAATGCAGATGCTTATGAATCTGAACCAAGAATTGGCTTGTGGTTGTGCTTGCTAGCTCACACACACTGTAAAATGTATTTGAATGAAATCTGGTAAACAGACATTGTCATGCCTGCAAAATAGCAAAAGTTTCCACTTTTTGTGTAAATACCTTTTTTGCATCATTCTCAACCATAGCCGGTTATGTGGGATTTATATCAAAATTCTAAAATATACCTTACATGGGAACTGATCAGAAAAAAGACCTGAAACAGAATAACATATGCAGTTAGTTTTTTTGTAGAGAGAAAAATGTTTGAAAAAAAAGTGAACACATGTTCTTTTGTAATTCATACAGTGTATCACAATTTCAAATTCTGATTCAAGATGAAATATTCTACACTGTCAAGTCAACATGATAAAATATTTGTGTGCAATACAGTTTCTGTACTGATACACATGCAAATTTTCCATTTTTTGTGTTAATACCTTTTTTTGAACTTTGTACACCATAACCTGTTATGAAGGGTTTGCTTCTTGATATTTAAATATCTATACTATAGGTACTCTAACCAAGACAAACTTCCTATGGGGTTTGCTGTTGATACACATATTTGTGTCAACTTGAATGAAAGATTGTTGTGGCCAAAAATTCACATGTTGGCAAAAAGCAGAATTTGCATTTTGGTGTGTATATAGATTTTTTTGCAGTTTTAGACATCAAATATTTTTGTGAAGAATACTTTGAAATGGACAATTATGCATTCTATGGATAAAATATGAAAAGTGAGCCTACATAGAAATATGAAAACAAATCAGTGCACATGTTTTCTTCACATAAACTGTCATAAATTGTTCAACCTATGACATGAGATGAAATATTCAGTCACGGTGTTAGCAGCACTCGGTAAAAAGTATATACTGAGTGTTCATTCATTGTAGAAATCAACTTTGTATGGCAGAGTTTGATGTTTACAAATAACCTACAGTCAAAAAGGTCTGATGCAGATAAAAAACAAAACAACACATATCAAGTTCCAAACTGCCTTCTTAAACACAAAACAGAAGTGGTCACAATAATCTGAATTGCAAAACGCCTTTTGTTAAGAGCATTTAACTTTGGTACAAAAATCTACACAATATGATTTATCATGTACTTCATTTTTCTTTGTTTACATTTGAGATGTGTTGACATTTCAACAATACACGGTTTTGTCTATCATGAAACAAAAAAATATATTTTGGTGGTACTTACTTGTAATCGTAATCATGTTTTGACAGAATTCATCGTTTCTTGAACTCTCAATCCAAGAAAGAAAGCCTTAACATGCCTCACATACATGTATCGATACTGTACATAGAACAACACCCATTTTTCGGAAGGTTCGGATGAAACTCATATCTTTGAACGTTGTATTTCTCCAAAAAGCAAAGTAAACTACAAACTTTTTGTCAATCATGAATTAAAACTATCTTTTCTAGAACTAATGACACCGCATATTCCGCAAAATTCGGCTTGTTGATAAAAATACTCGTCGATGAAAACATAAAACACTTTGTTTACATACAATTGGGGCTTTTGTCGACTTTGTGAAATTTCATGTGTTGGGAAAGGGACATGCATTTCGAGTTTTTATGCTGTTGAGTTGAATAACGGCATACTATAAAAGGGCGAATTGATCGTGTTTGAATCATTTCGATTTTTGAAACTGAACGAACAACACGCATAATGAGTAACAGAAAAGCTTGCGAGCAATGGATGTCAAGTGTGGAGAAAAGTGGCAGTTTCCAGGCATGGTTAGAGAGGCAGAATAAGCATCGTGAGAATGAGTCGTTAGCTGGAAACAACAAAGCAGCTTGTGACAGATGGATTAAGAGCATGGGCGAAATGCTGCCAACTGTTTACGACACTACGTTAGTGATTGTGTGTCATAGGTGCAAAAACTTTTTTTCGATGGTGAACTTTTGCCGTAGA
The DNA here is from genome assembly GCF_020536995.1 of Dreissena polymorpha. NCBI lineage: Eukaryota > Metazoa > Mollusca > Bivalvia > Myida > Dreissenidae > Dreissena > Dreissena polymorpha. The sequence continues at coordinate 76,915,578 of NC_068359.1, forward strand.
TGCGAGGCCCTCAGCTGTGTGTCATGTACGCGGATCGACGATCGCTGCGAATGGTGTGGCGAAATTCAGGGTTACGGCCAAAACAGAGGAGTGAGGCTTTTGCATCTGTGATCGAGCGGACTATGTGGGCTGATCTAGTGGACTATGTAAACTGTTGTACGTTGTTGTTGCGAAAGATTGAATGTTTGAAATATTGATTGTTGCAGAATAAAATCGTTTGAAACTACATATACATAGTTGTTTGTATTTGCTTTGATTAGAGTTGGATAATATAGTTTGAGAAAACATACGACACTGGGTTATATCAATAACTAACGCAATAGCGAAATCAAACATTCGTGCACACAATAGTACTTGTTTTTCAACTTTGCGTTTGGTAGTTGCATGAATAAGTATATGTTACTACAAGAATAAGAACAAAACGAATTGAACGTTTCATGATATTTATTAACAACACAATTATACAAAACATACTCATGTGTTTATCAACAGTCTTGTTCCTGGACCCACCATTCGCAAAAACTGGCAATTCGGTGAATGTTTATGGTGTTCCAAGAACGCATCGTCTGTAGATTTCCAATGATACAACACAATGCCACAACGAAAACATTTGCAACGGTCGTGTTGTCCCAAGTAGTACAACCCGCACGAAGCAAGCTGGTATTTGTTTGGCTGTATTTGGGGCGACCAATGCTCAAAAGTTTTCAGTCTATCGATATAGTTGTTCATAAACATACTTGTTTCATTCGTGCAAAAAGCGTCGGTATCATCCATGATATGATATGATATTATATTACACATGCAATTGGTTATTTCAACATCTTTATACATTTTTTGTCTCAAAAATACTCTTGGTCAAACGTTACGAGTTTTGTTCTCTTGGCTTTTGAGCTCAACAAAATCCCATTAATGGTTTGAAGTCGTTTTGTGGGATCTTGGTGTGTCCAGCACAAATCATATTTCGGATTGATCAGAATAACCTCAATATCGACATAGTACACAATTTCCGTATCTGTCGCTTTCCAACATTGATCTCGCGTCGAAAATGTAAACTTCACATCTGGATAGAGATCCATGATGTACATTTCGACAGCTTTGTTCCACTGTTCGAGGTTTAAACGTAACATGTGTCGAAAAAAACCTAAATCTTTGAGTTCGACGGCTAGCATTGTTTTGTGTGAAGTGTACTAAGTCAAATTACTGCTATATAACATTTTTCTACAAAACAAACAAACACCTGTAAACGTTTCAACAATTTTATTCAATACTTTGAACATGTACAATTGACAGGCACGCAGTGACAGGTCCAGCATCGGTGCATTCGGTTTATACGTCGCTGTGTTATTTTGCCCACGCTGAGAAAAAATGGAGGACGTTTCGCCACCGCAATTTCGGCATCCCAGTCCTCAGTTTTTGGAGTGACGGTTTCTGAAACAGAACAAGCAAAAGTTAGTTACAGCATTCAACGTTTACAATCAAACCTCCAACACTAACATATGAAATTCTTAACAACATACTTTTTATCTCAGACAGCCTAATCTCCATATCCCAGTCCTCAGTTTTTGGAACCCGGAATGTAGTTGCTGGCACAGACATGTTATCGCTTTGAAGGTTAGATCAAGAATGATTTGATCTACCAGTCATGTAGCGCCTTTTATTTGCAGCGACTCTTTGACAACCACTAACCCAAAGCTGTTGTTACTTGTTTCAGTATACAGAATATTTAGGTTTTTGTTGGCCGTATTGTATTCACAAGAAACGAAGTTGTACTTTGATTGCATCAAACGCTCAATTTCCTCACGAAGTGTCGCTGAGTCATCTTGCTGCGAGACCTCAAGAATGCTTCTCATGCGAAATGAGTCAAGTTGTTTGTTCCAAAAATCAGTAGTGCATTTGGGTACGAGTGTTTGACCATAACGTTTGATTAGACACGAAGCCAGTTTGTCATGCGTATTCTTTGAAAATGTTAGTACTCCAATCATACTTAAGGCTTGTGTCAAGTAATAGCTCGTAGCTGCCATATCTTTGGTACATGTTCTTGAAAAATAAAGGTGACACTGATGAACCTCATTGCCGTAGTTATCTTCGTAATCGGTTTGTTCGCAAAGCAGAAAATCAGACCCATTGCTTTTAGAGTCACTAAACCTGAGCTTCACAAACTGTATGTATTCAGGTTTAGATATATGAATGACAACTTGTTCTAGGTCTGTTTGTGTGAAATCAACAGGCAAAACATGTTTTTCTTTGATAACAATGTAACACGATGAATCGAAACCAAAGTTTTGATTAATGTGTGTAGCTAGCAACTCGGGTTGGTTTGCTTTGATGAGTGTATTCAATTTGCTTTCGCCTTTCCTTTCGATGCAACGAGCCATTTCTGTTATTCAAATTCAACAATTTAGGTTTTTATCATGGAATTTGTAATACGACGACTTGTATAAATACTGCAACAAAAACTGAATGTGTCTCATTTACAATCTGACAACAGAAGCGACAACATGTCGGTCCAAACATTGTGCGAAAAATTCATTCGTGAGAAAAGAAATTTCAATGCGAATGGTCACCAAAAGAAGTACATGTTTAGCGTTACATGTCCTTTCACAGATGTCGAGGGACTGCGTTTTACGTCGATAACTAACAGTCCGTATGACTACTTGAACTACAAGCCAACGCTGGACCATGTGTTTCTCGATGAACCGACACTAGCTGCGTTTGAACGATATGTTGACTTGATGTTTTCTGTTGCCGATGAAAAGATTGATATGTGCTACTTCAAAATATTGAAAACATTAGTACCAGAACATTTCGCAACTCTAACCGAGCGCATAAAGAAGGGTAGATACATGCAGTCGAATCCCACGTTAAACTACAGACTGCCGATATGCATAATACCAGTGTTGGAGTTGCACGGAATCGAGGAGTTTAGCAAAGTCTATTCGGTGAAATCCACTTGCCTATCTTTGGAAAGGACACAGATACGATTGAAGCTGAACACCTACTTTCGAGCAGTCATGACATTACTCGATTGTTCGGAAAATGATATCGTGGAAATATTGGTGAAAAAAGGAGTGCTACCGAGTAAAAACTTTCAGCTTGTCAGTACACAGAAAGAGCTCACAATAGGTCTGAAAATTGTGAGAAGCTGTGGTGAAATATACGAAGCGTTGCAAACTGGCATCGAAATGAGAGAGATGAATGCTAACGTATACTCACTGCAACCAAAATATGGATATCCAAATACAAATTTGTGTCAGGCGTTAGAGGTTTTGTTTGTGATGCATCCTTTGTACCGCAAGCACATCAACAGTCTTCACATTGAAACGGAGCTGATCGATGGGGGAAAAGGTAGACTAGTCAATGCTATTCCTAATCGTAAACGCAAATTTGCTGAACATTCAAAGGATCAGTCCAGTCTCCCCAAAAAGATGCTTTGCAAAAATTTGCAAAACAAATGACTTGCCTTGTTCTGATGTGAAGGCATGTTCGGAGCAAAATGAGATAATCAGTATGCCGGTCGATTTGTCAATCGTGAAAGAAGAAATTGCGGAAACGTTTATCCCAGAACAAGAGGTACAAGAAGCCCCAATGCCCGTTAGCGAAATGTTACCTGAAGAAGACCCATGTAAAGTTTACTTCATCAATCAGTGTCAAAACGAAGAACACGAAGATATGCTCTCTCAAGCGGTTAGAACATGCATTCCCAACATTCACATCCCACCGAACTTTGTCGCATTTTGTGTGTCGAAGGAATTGCTGACAAACGGCCTCGTTTTGTACATTCCTGCAGATTTTGTTTTGTAGTCTGTTGTGTGCAATTTTTTGTTATATAGCTAGAACATGTGTTTTGTTAGATGAATGAAATAAAAACCAGCTATGTTGCGCTTCATACTATTTGTCTTGTTTGTGTCTCTATGTAGCTGTAACGATAACTGCTTCAAGAAATCGCCAGAGCGCGATCTGGGTATATACAATGGTGCATTCTCGAATCGTTTCCTATGATGATGAGCTAGACAAGTTACGCAAAATTGTATATATTCCTGAGAGAATGTACACAACGCAATATGATATTCTCGAGGCCATACGAAAAGTCATAAATCAAAATTTGGGCGTGAAAGACAATTATTTGACCATTGATAATCACAGGGACAGGTTTTGTTTCCAAATCAAAGGCAAACTCTTTTTGATTTTGACCCCGAATATAGGTAGGATGCTAGCTACCTGATTCTCTATGGCGATTCTTGGTACCAGACAATACATCTAATCATGTTGCAGACATCGAAAAACGCAGTAGCGATAATGATTCCGTTACATCGACAGTTTCAAACGAAATTGACACACACACAAACAGCGAAATGGAAAACACAACGCTTGCTTATATCCCCAACAATGGTTCGACAACCACAAAGGTTAACAAAAAAAGCACGCAAGCAACACTGAGAGTTGCACACGAAAATACCACTAAAACATTAAGTAAAAAACATAACACATCAGTTGTCAATGCCCTTAGCGATGGTTCAACAACCACAAAGGTTGAAGAAAATAGCGATCTTGGCACATCGATAGTTGCAAACGAAACTAGCACACAACAAAACTACAGTAAAATCCATAACATAACGAGTGGTAATATCACAAATAATGGCTCAACAACCACAAAGGCTAACGAAAATAGCGAAACAGGATCTGTCCTTGTTATAATCGAAGTTGTGTTTTGCATTCTAGCCGTGTTTGCAATCGTTCTTGGACTTATAGGATTTGTGTATAACGTTATAAAAAAAACACAGGAACTAAAATAAATATAAAACACACTTATACAAACGGATCTTGTCATTCTTGATGTTCTAAGCCAACCATGCGGTCGTTTATCATTTTGTGTTTTTTCATTGTTGTCCGCGCAGACACAACAGTTCAAAGTGTTTCTTCAACAACCACATCGAGAGTTGCAAACAAAACTAGCACACAACAGAACTACAGTGAAATCGATAACATAACGAGTGGTAATATCACCACCAATGGCTCAACAACCACAAAGGCTAACGAACATGGCGAAAAAGGATCTGTCGACGTTGTGTTTTGCATTCTAGTCGTGTTTGCAATCGTTTTTGGAATAATAGGATTTATGTCGTACGTAATAAAAAGATCATAAGAACTAAAATAAATATAAAACACACTTAAACAAACGGATCTTGTCATTCTTGATGTTCTGAGCCAAGCATGCGGGCGTTTATCATTTTGTGTTTTTTCATTGTTGTCCGCGCAGACACAACAGTTCAAAGCGTTTCTTCTTACGGTTTACAAAACTGTTATTGCAATGTGTGTGATCCGACTAAAAGTATTGGTAAAATATATGATGGATCTTGCTACTTTATCAGTATTGAGCAACAGTTCAAAGTTGGAAACCAGTTTTCAACGCACGTCAATGTACGTAAAACTGTAAACAGTGCCGACTATAATGCATACGATGTGGTCATTTTTGGACAAAAAAACATTCATCTAAAAACGGTTTTCACTCAAGTAAGCAACGAATTTATTTTGAACAACATTCAAGGTTCTATCAAGATAGCGCTGTTCAACAACAAAGATAGGCCTGCTCAATGCGTTCATTTGTTCAAACGAAAATATTTGGGCATTTCATGCGAAACGGCTAACGTAGCCTTGTTAAAAGCGGATCGAGGAGAGTTTGTGACTGTGTCACCTTTCAATCCGCGTGCGTACAAGACATGTTCATTTGACGAAAACGCAGCAGCGTCGATCACATCACCTAAAACTTGTTTCGTGGTGAATGAAGATGGCCAGTGCTTACCAGCAGTGCTGCAAACAGAAGAAGAGTTGCAAAACGCTTTTGACTATCTGATTAACAGAACGCACGACCCGAAGGTGAATGCAATATCTCAAAATTTGATGTTCAAAATTGACAGTCTGAACGAAACGCTCGAATTAAACGATTACGCGATAGTCTATTCGCGAGTGTCATATGATGAGAACAATACGTGCTTGTATATCGACGTGAATGAAAAATCTATTTCGTATGAAGATTGTACAACAAAACGAACTCTGTGTCAGATTAGAATTCCTGGTATGGGACTGGATTCACCGAGTGACGATGATTCCAAAATAAACAGCTTTTGGGTCTTATTTATTGCACTAACATTTGTGGTTGTTTCTTTGGTTATAGTTATAGTTATTGCGTATGTGTTGCAAGGATTTCAATCTAGACGTTTACAAACTACTACAACAGTTCAAATAACAAGCGCCTAACTCGAGTATAAAACCATTCACGCAAAGTCAGTAGTTGTCATAACGTACAAAAATGTTCAGCTGTGAGTTTGTGGCTGCGATGGTAGCAAATTACTTGGAATGCAAGCAGTTTGAGGACTCAAATGACACTCTTTGTGACATCGTCGAATGTGTGATTTTGCTTGTAAATAGCACTGTTACGATGCATGTTCTTACAAAAGATGAACTGACCATAGCTTGTTTTGATGAAGACTATTTCGCCGAGTTGCTTGAACAAAAGCTGAACAATGGTTTGAGCTGGGATGTGTTTGTGACAGCATTTGTTTTGTTTGCGGCCGTCGTACGTGAAATATCGAATTACAACGCTGAAGGCTTCTACCACCTGAATAAACTACAGAACGTGTTCCGTAAATATAGACTTACTGACTGGGTTGCAAATCAACCTGGTAAATGGACATCGTTTGTACAGTATTGTAAGCGAGTTTGTTGAATAAAAAGTAGAAAACAGACAAATTTGTGTTAAGTTGTTTTATTCAGTATCGCATTCACATTCAACTTCACTTTCTATAGATGTCGATATGTTCGAAGCCAAATTTTCGAATAATTCATACTCATCGATAATGTCTTTGAGACCAATCATATCGATGATTTCTTTGCACATATCAGAACCATTGGTTTTAAGCAAACCGTGTTTCTTCTCAACCACACCATCGCGGTCAAAAATGTTGAAATATAGTTTTGTATCGTCTGGTCTGTCCATAACAAGCATCAAGTCGTCCTCGTCGTCATCTTCACCCAATCTTACATACACAGTCAAATGAACTGTTAGTCCAAAGCATGTGATTTTGACCTGATAATCGAATTCGGGTGTAGGTTCATAGTCCGGAGAAAACAATGCATATGGTTCAAATGTTTCAGATTTTGACATGCGAAACAATTTTACCCTAGGCTCCTCTGTGGATTTAATGCACATATGCTTTGATATAATCTCCCACAACTTGTTTGCAGCAAATTGAGATTGGATTTTCCATTTTCTTTTCTGAATACGTTTCTGCTCTGGTGTTTTCGAACGAGCATTGAAGCATATGCTTTGAAAGTTTTCCATGTTTTGAAATGTGACCAATGTGGCAACGTTAAAAGCCAAAGTGAAATGGTTTAAGATATAGATCGTTACAAAATTTGCATATAAAAGCTCTGCACAAAAAGTAAGCTTCATTTCATTTGTTGATGTTTGCGACTATATTTCTTGGCATTTTGCTTATTCGATTCATCATCGAAGAACGAAACCCCGATTTTTGGGATCGCAAAAAGACTAAACTTGACAACAACAAGAAGCCATGATCGGTGTTACAATGCTTGCGATGATCTGTATTCAAGACTTACGATGGTGGTTTTCTGTTAGAAAAATACGAAAAGAATGCATACAGGTTATGAAAGAACTTCGTGAACGCTTTCAAGCAAATAGTTGCTGTGATTGCAAAGACTGCAAAAAACGTATGGCTCAACTTCACCTGGAAAAAGAACAAGCAGTGAAAGACTCGCGTACTTGTATAATTTGCTGCAATGAAGAGAAAACCTTTGCCGTAACACCATGCATGCACCTTTTCTGCGTACACTGTTGCTGGCACATGCATATATATGGGAACAAATGCGCTGTTTGTAGATCTGAAATATTTGATTGGAAGCGGATTCATTGGACTGATTAGTGTTATGACTTTTAGTGCATGCTTGTGTGTGTATTTGTTTGAATAGTATCGTCAAATAAAATGTTGAAATGCATTTTATGTTTTGGTTGTTAGTTTGGTAGAGAAGATGCAAGTATATTGACGTTTTGGGTTTTATCTTGCTGCGTGAAGAAAACAAACACGCGTGTTTACTGTTTTTGCTCTTTATTTTCAACATACAACAAACAAAATACGACATTTAGTTCATAACATTTTCTTCTCTGCGCTTTCGGCTCAAACTACGACTGAACACTTTTGTAAAGCTTCTCTTTCTAGTTCTCGACCGCTTTTCATCGTTTTCGCTAGGTTCGTTGACAGACATTGGTTTTTGGTTTTCCTTAGACTCGTTTTCTCGTCTTAACAATTCGTTATCATACGCGGTTTTGTTGTGAAATGTAAGAAGTTGTGGAATGCGTTTAAGAAACATCACCACTTCTGTCATGCCTAGGTGCTCAGCGAGTTCGATCATGTTTACCAGACTAGAGATTGACTGCCAATCCGAGTAATCTAGCGTGAGACCGTTACATTGGTACTCAGACAGGTTCATGAGAATTTCAAACACGTTCATCAATTCTTGAACACTGTACTTCGGCTGAATCTTGACATGATTTGTCTTAACGTTAGTGAACATTTTCACAATTGCTGCTGGGTATGATCTTTGTTCTTTGCCCACATAAAATACAACCCTGTCTTTGCTTTGTTTAAGCGACTGAATGAGCTTTGAAGAGATTTCAATACCAATATCGTACTTCAGTTTAGTGAACAAGCGATTAGTGGCTTCGGTGTCAGTGACACGATTAATATCTTTAATGTTTATGGTTGACATGGTTGTTGGTTGTGTGCGGGTTTAGCGTTTCTATAGAAAAAACTATCCTTAAATAGATTTTTATCTCAATTTTCCAAACCGTAATTTGTGATTGCATAGACAGTTAAACATCCACAAAAAGTCGTGTTTTTTCTTAAGCTGGGCATCACCTCCTATAGTGTTGATCATGACAAGAAAAACATAAACGCCTAGAAGCGAATAAGGACATAGTGACGTGTTTCTCGAATGTTTGTATGTATCGTAAATAAACTTTATGTATGTGGAATTGTTAACCGTACTTTCGTCAAACAGAGAGAAAAAATTGTAAGCTTTAAGTCGGTTGTATCCACAAATAGGATCGCCAAATACTGAATCAAAATGGCTTGTAATTTCGCTAGTTGTCAATTTTTTGAACAACGACATGCGTTCATCGTCTTTGAACTCATTGAGAACCATTGTGACACACGTTTGAATTCCACACCCGAGTTTTGAGTTCATTTCTACTAGCTTGCTTTCGAATATTCGTATTGGTTCTTCATATTCTGTTATGTATTGAAAAATGCATAGCGAGCATTCGTGGTGATGTCTAGAGTACATGGGTGAAAGCAAGTAGGTGTTTTGTGCTAACTGTTCGTCTTCGTCAACAATCAAAACCTCGTCGATATCCATTGATAAGGCAACAAATGTTTACAGTTCATTGATACAATTTATTTACAACATATACAAAAATGTAACACACACGTCAACATAATCATACAATATTGCAACAACGTAGTCATTCGTCATCATCGCTCAATTCTAGATCACTGAGTATAGTCTTTTCCTTTTTCGGTTTCTTTGCAGCTTTCGTTTCACCAGATTTGCGCATTCTTTTAACAGCCAGACCGTTCATAATTTCCTTTTCATCATCGTTTAGCGTATCTGAGATTTCTGTATCGGAGATGTCGATATCGGCATATTTGCGTTTTTCCTCAACATTGGAAGATTTTATTCGCTCTATTAGCGCAAACATGTTTTCGTCTTCCCCAGAACCGAGTATTTTGTTAATCACATCAATTGGAATTCGATCGAAAACGTTAGAGCTCACAGTCTTCACAACATCGTTCTGCAGGTTTTTTGTTTTCTTGATGCCCTTTATCAGATTCTGCGTTCTTACTTTGAGGCTTTTGTACTGCGCTAGTTTGGCATCAATCTGTTTTAGTTTCTCTGAAAGTTCTTCTATCTTCAAATAATCGTTAGGCGACAAGAAGACACCTGACTCGACTTCAGACACCAAATTCCTTTTCACGCCGTGATTCAGTACAGTGTTCGCAAACTGCTGTATTCGTTCTCGGTTGTTCGTTTTCATAACATAACTCGAGGTCAACATTGCTTGTGCCATCGTAGAAAGTGATTGCGAGTGTGCTTATTTTGTTAACTGCAGCTATATATATACGCTTGAAAAATAATGCACGCCTTACTTGTTCATCATTGGCTGGAATAAACGAATGTAGTACGCCTCTTTTGCTTTACGCACATGCTTGTCTCGCTCTGTCTCCAAAACGAATACAGTGTAACGTTCTTTACATCGCACAAGTGTTTCCCACATTCTATCAAATGATCAGTAGCTCGACAATAATGCTGTTCTGTTCGAATATGAGAGTTGTGTGTGTGAATGCGTTTTCTCAAATTAACGGTCTCGCCAATATACTCACCGCCGCAGGTGTTGCACTTCAGAACATATATAACATCTTTTGATTTACAAGTCAAGTTCTCTCCATCTTCAACAATGTATACAAAACCACAATTGAACTGAAAACTATTTCCACTCTTTATTTGAGAACATAGAGTGCAGCGCTCACCGTTACATGGTTTAACTTTGTAGTCCATCAACAACTCAAAATAGTGAAATTATGACTGAAAATGTGTTTATGCGTTTTTTGTTACAAAAACATGAAGATCAGCTGGTACCGTGAAATTGATTCCTTGTTCCTGCATAGCACAAGTAATGTCAAAACACGAACAGTTTTGCGAATTTAGCTGACTGATATGTAGAGTTTTACTAATTGTTGTGAAACAAAACTCGATTGTCAAGTCGAATATGAACACGTGTTCGTCTCCAATATAGTCTAGTATGGTTTCAAAAATGCTTTCGAGCAGTTCTTGTTCATTGATCAAAACGCTGATGCATTTAAAAACGTGGATGGAAAATTCTTGAGTGTTACCAATGCTCTCGCTTTCAATGGTATACATGTTGTCATACGAAGTCATTGTGAGTTATGACAATAGCGGATACAAACGCTTTGATATATGTTAACTGTTTACAACAGTATCGTTATGCCGAGCTATGCTGTGTAGTACAATTATGAAGCAAATAGCAGCTATCACGAGCACAATGAATCCACCAACACAAACAGCGACAGTTTCCCAAAACGTTAATTTTCTTAGTCCCGGTTCGTCATTCAATGTACTTTTACCCAACAAAACCTCGCAAATCGTGGGACTGTGTTTGCATTTTCGATTGAAATGGTCTTTGATCGCATATCGACATACGTGCATTCTTGTCCACTGTTCGTCCTTTTGTTGTACACAATGAAGTGTTCGCTTGTGACAGAACTGTCATCTATATTTTTATTTGAAACTTTGCCTCACTCATATTGTGTGCCGTGTTCTGAGTAATGCTAACCAAATATGAAACAACCGTATTATCCAAATCGTAAACACTCGCTATACTTGAGTGCGAACAATTTGCATCAATCCGAAAACATTTGCCATTTTCCGCTTTCACAGCACCAATATCGCAGTAACTGTGAAATTAGCCAATTGTATTTGTGGTACGCGAATGAAATGACCATTTCTCGCTATAAGCACAGCATTCGTGCTCTCGGTACAATTCTCAATTTGATACGTATTTCTGAATAACGACATACAAATCTTATCAACAGTTGTGCCATCTTTGGTGCTGAAGACAGTAAGTCGATATGATGAAAGCCTTTTTCGCGAGAATAACTTCGTTACTCACTTGTTTCACTATTTGACTTAGCATCGCACGTAAAGCATGATTACGTTCGTTGATAATCAAGAGTGTGTATTCACGAAACGGAGAAAAATGCGTATTAGAGGAAATCTTGAATGATGAATCCAAGTTGATGAAATAGCAACGATTGTTATGTACTTTGCCGATTGTAGTAGAACGATTACATGTTAGGCAGTAACAATTTTGCAATCCATACGTAGATACTTCTGCAACGGTCTGCTTGTTGGTGCTTAATTCCCATTTTATGCTTGTTGATAGCATCTTGCATATTTTGAAATTGTTGGTTAACAATGTTATCGTTTTTAACTGGCAGACTAACGTTGAGTTTTGGCTTGGTAAGAGCATTTTGAATTTTGTGAGAAGTTTGGTTAACAACAGTATTTTTTTTAACTGTGCGGACTTATCTTGTTTTTTGGCTTGTTGGTAGAAGTTTGAATATCGTAAAATTTTGGCTAACGAAAGTATTGGCATTTTGAATATCGTGAACTTTTTTGGCTTACGATAGGGTCAACGATAGGTTTGTTTGTTACTGACAGAACTTTAGTGTTTTTTGAAAAAAAAGTCAGAAAAATCGATAATTGGAACATTTTCAGCGCTTTGCTTTTCATCCAAATTATCGTCAGAGTAATCCTCATCAAAGTTATCCTCGTCAGAGTAATCCTCGTCAGATTGATCATAGTCAAAGTCGAACTTATCATCGATTTTTAAGCGGATCTCACTCATTTCTTGCTCTATTTGTGTAATTGTGTCTCGCAATTCTTTGGACTTAGAAGGGATTATTTCCAAACCTAGATCATATGCTTGATATACTTGGCGACTGACAAATCATTCATTTTTCTCTTCAATAACGCATTTTTGATTCGTGTTAACGCATGATCCTGTTTCTCGGGACTAGCACCCTTCTAAATTCACATCGCACCATGTTCCGAACGGTTTGGTACACGTTTCAATTTAAATCCGATGCGCATGACCGTGCATCCCATTTGCC